>NW_009733457.1:0-15662 GCF_000703405.1 Apaloderma vittatum
GACTGGGTTTTAGCTAAACCCAGGACAGGCTTTAGAAGAAAGGGGGGGCTGCAGTGTTTACCTCTGTGAGAAGAGGCCAGGGCTGCCCCATACCAAACACAGATGGTTCCAGCTGTCTCCAAAACCGACCCATCACTGGCCAAAGCCCATCAGCCAAGCTGGTGGTGCCAGCGTGAAAACATATTTAAGAAAGGGTAGAAAACATGGTACAGCATTTGTGTGAGAGAGTAGCGAGTGAAAAATGGTCTGAGAAGTAATCCTGCAGCACAAGGGCAGGACAGCGGGAGTGGGAAAGCAGTTGGGTGGGCAACTGGCAGCCAAATAAGGTCAACCACCACATCAGGTGATTGTTCTGCCTGTGAACATTCATCTGGGAGTCATCATCTCTCCCTTTTGTTATGATTTACCCTTTTTCATCCCCAGAAGCTATGCAAAGTCTGTGAGACTCCTCTGGACAAACCTATTTCAGTCTGCCAGACAGTGAAGAAATTTAATTACCTCTAACTCCTCAGAGTCTGTGCATGGTTACACCCCTCTGCAGTTTTGCACATAAAGATGTTTTTCACTACATTAATCTAGGGATCAAATCTGATTTTTAACAGAGCAAACCCTTTGTGCTCGTAACAAACCCATGTGTGAGAGACAAAAGAATTCCCTTCTGTAAACTGCTCTTTATTTCATTTTGTTTCTTTTAATTCCATACTTAATTGCTGTCAATCTTTTTTTTGGAAAAAAAAAAGTAACATAGAAATGATATCCCAGGAGCCAACCTCAAAGATCCTCTTGCTAATTAATTTTGTTATTTTTGTTTATTATTTTCTGAGGTGAGATTCTAAGGCAGGAACCTGAGCCATACACACTCTCTGCATGACAGTGAAACGGCAAAGGCAAACCCTGTATTATTTCCACCATATATCTGGATGGACAGTTCTGTTTCCCGCTTGGCAACATGAGGCTCAGCTGCTCACAGTTCAGCAGAAGATCATCTTTTAGAGCAGCTATGATTTTAGATCAAAGTGGAGAGAAACAGCAGGCTTGTCTGCAGGATTCGTAGATCTCCCCCAAGTAATATTAAACCCATTGCAGAGGAGAGATGGAGTTTCTCAAAGGAATCACAATAAAGGAAAACAGGAGAGAGAGATTTGGGAAGCTGAGGAAAAAATGAGAAAGAGAATGATATTGTGAGCAGTGAAGGCTTGCAATGATCTGCCTGAACTAGCTTCCTTTGCACCTTCCGTGTTGAATTCTGAAGGAAAACCTGCTTGCTTTCTAATACAATAATTCTTGCTTCACCTCTACCTTAAGTGGCCCCATGCGGGAACAACAATAAGGTGTAAAGTTGGGAGAAACGCTAACTGCCTCCAGTGCAGCACACAGTCCCCATTCCATGGGCCCCATTCTGGAGGCAGATTGGGATGTGATGAAGCCTGGACAGAGGCCAGCATGACTCTCCTGAGTCATACTAGGTTCAGATACGCACTGAGAGCTTCTGCCCTTTCCTAACTTGCTAGCAGAGATCTGCTGCAGTTGTAGACAGCTTGAACTGGCTTTGAATCCAGAGCTTATGTTCCTTTGCTCATCTCATCCTCCAAAATTTCCACCTGGAAAAATGACAGGAGTGTATCTTCTCTTCCCCTGCTGCTTCCTTCTGGGCTTTGCAGTCCTGCTATCTCGTCCATCCCCACTCCCTTTTTCCCTTAACAAACTGCCTGGAAAAAGCCATGTACTCTCAGTTCTACTTCTGAAGTCCCTGACTGCTGTGAATGTAGGTGATTGCCCTAGGGCAGGACAAGCTCAGAGTGCTCTCGGAGGATATTCGTAGTCTGTGTTATACATCTGATTAAAGCAATTCAGCATCTTGGCCGCAAAACAGCAAACCAAGAGAATGTGAGGAAAGCAGCTGATCATAACAGCACAGTTCTGTCCTGTGTCAGGACTTAGCTTCAGCAATCAGCAGAGGCAAAGACCTGCTTCCTGCAGGTTTAGATAGACTACTGCATCGAAAATGCTTATGGCCATCATTGCTTGCTTGGTACCATTCATTTTATGCCATGTAAGCCAGGTGCCTTGGGGTCACCATGGGCCATTTAGCCCATCATCTGATGGGGTGTTGTTAGGACAGACCGGAGGTGGCTGCAGTAAGCTTGTGTGCCAGGCAACCCTTCCTGCCTGCTGGCTGGGACCCCTCTCATCTTCCTCGCTTCTAGGAAGAGACAAAAGTCTTGATCCACTAATTGTGAATTATATAATCCGTGGCAAAATTCCTGATGAATGACAGAAGTACACTGATAAAAAACTTACCACTGCAACGGAATTCAGAGCTGTGAAGAAATGAACACAAAGGATAAAGCACAAGAGTTATGAGCTACTGAAAACTTATCAGAGTGAAAATGTCCATGCAGTGATAACCTGTAAAAAACCACCCTGAATCATCTTTGGGCTTTGAAGGTGGCTGGAGCTCAATGGTATCTCTGTGGAAGAGCAATACAACACGAGGACAACTGAGTTGGTAGATAGTGCTGTAGGGTATGTGTGTCCTAGTCTCAGTCTTGATGGTGTTCTTGGATAACTTATTTCTCTTACGTACTTTCTTCAGGTATAAAACACTAAGGATTCAATTTACGTCCTTTGTAAAGCTCAGTGAGATTTTATGAATATCATATGCCATATATGAGTGCTGCAGTTCTTGAGACTCCCAGTGTTGTCTTTATTTCACTGTGTAATTTGTGGATGGCCAGGAATTTGAGTGAGAAAATATTAATCTGTTTGATTTTCCTTATTTTCTTCTTTTTTCTTCCTTTCTCTATATGTATTTAGCTCTAAATTCAGAATGTGGAAGTAAACAGAAGAAATTCAGGCAGAGCCCCTGTGGAATCTAGATGTTCCAGACAAACCTGAAGTTACTTGCTTGGTGTCTATAGCTTCACTAGAGCTGCCAAAATCAGATGACTGGTCACAACATGCAGTGGCAACACATGACAAAACTAAGTATGAATTATCGTCGTACAACCCTTACCCATGGATCTCACACCAGGAATGATGACTGTTCCTCCTAATGGAGTCACATCTTGTAATGAAACATTTTTCTAAGCCATTATCCTTAGAAATGACCTCTAGAGTTTGGCATGTTGAAGAAATCAAGAGTGATCATTAGAATTAATAGAAAGATGGCCACAGACTTCACCAAATCCAAAAGTTTCCACATAATGTGTTATAACTGTGGCAATGTGTTGTGTTGCTTGGAATAGGATATAAAAATCCTACCAGCGTTTTCCCACACAGAGGTTTATTACTTCAGTTCAGCTGCAATCAAAAGGCAGAGGGGGAGGGAGAAAGGAAAGCACAAACCCTACTGCACTGGAAAGGGAGAGCAAAGAAGGAGAGTTATAAAGTGCTCTTACTTCTTATTTGATCAGAACTTGTTCGTCTTCCCTATCTATAGTCATGATTTCATTGCAGAAGAACTACCTCAGTTTTGCAGCTTGCTTGGGCATAGCAGGCCACACAAACCACCCTAGAGCAGCTGGCTGCATAGACTGTGCTTGTGTGGGGAACTGTTCCAAGGGAAGTGCCAGTATTGTTCTAAGTGTTGGGAGCTTCAGGCTCCCCATGGTCTGTTTTGCCTTTTGTGATCTATCTCTTTCTTGCTCCTCCTGTGGTGCTTTCCTGCTGGCATCAGCATCAGCAGGTGCTGGCAAATGTCTAGAAGAAACCAAAAAAGGTTCAAAGCTTCTGAGAATACAGATTTTGTGACTAGTGCTATACTGGTTTCATAGCAGTTTATCTTTGGGTCAAAATGATAAATTACTTCTGGGAATAAAATGTATTTTTTAGGCATTTCACTCTGTACGCCAGTTTAAGGCAGATGGTGACATTTTCCTTTATTATACTTCTAATTTTTCTGAGGAATTGAATACCCAAGTTAAAAAGTCAAACCAATTAGTGTTTTGGGGGCACAAATTTTTCTCACAAAAGAACCTACCTGAAATCTTTTGACATGCTGTTTATTTAGAAGAAATATGCATATTAATTAAGAAATGCTTAGGCTTTTACCTGTAACAAATCAGTTACAATATCATCACAATAGACATTCCTACCAAAAAAAAAGAGGATTTTAAAGTGAATGTTCTTTGCACAATGTTGTTGCATTACACTAGCAAGGAATAGATTTGCCGGGATTTCAAATTCAGATAGCCCTTCAAGGTTGTAAAGTCAATGGATGTGTTTTTCCCATCACACCTAATCCATTGGGTCCCTGCTGGAGGCAATGCGTCTCCTCTCCCAGGGATGTGAACCTGTGGGAAGAAACAGTGACATGCTACATACCTGTTGTGTCTTTGAGATTGCAGCCAGAAAATGACTTGCTGTGTGAGATTTGTCCTCTCTGCACTTGAAAATGTGGGTGCCTCTGAGGAAATCGCAGTAGGACACCTTCACTTGTATTAGAGGTGCCCATCTGGTTAGATTTGCAGTTAGGGCCTGGGACGTGGGGACATCCCAGATGCCTGCAGAAACCACAGCATGAAGATGTATGAAGAGATGCATGAGGAGACAGGACCTGCCAGAGGTGCATGAGAAACTTAAACATAGGCTTCCAGCTTGATGTTTCAGTAACCCACCCACGCTGTTTCACTAGGCTGTCACCTGACATCTAAGATTTGAGCACTTGTTACAAGTTTCAGACACCACAGGTTCTGATGAGGCTGTAGCACAAAAGACTCGGAGAGGTGTGTTACAGCTGGTATTTTGTTCATGACACTAATCGCAGCCTGAAGTATATAATTTACACATGTTATAATGCAAATCATAGATGGACTTTTTCAGTGTCAATAAATACCTAGTTTTGCTGCTGTTTGACCTGACAGACTAGCCTATAAGTATATAAAAAAAACTCTATCGGCATTAAAAAGATTGTCCTGGTCAGGAAACACACCTGGAAATAAATGTGTTGGAGCACTGAGAGAATAAACCCTGTTACTGGGAGATCATTCACAGCAGTAAGTGTTCTCAAAGGGATATTTGAAAGGAAGATGCTTCAATGCTGTTAATCTGTGGCACTTCTGAGTGTGTGTGTGGCATCCTGGTACAGAAATTGATGTAGGGAAGGGAAATATTTGCCCAACTTTAATTGGTAAATGCTAGAACCATGATCTGTGAGCTGTGTAAATTAAACCAGGAGGGTTAGGTAACGCTTGGGGAGCCTAAGATGTTCGCGGGCAGGAGATGCCATCTAGTGGGAACGGCTGCCTTGTCTCTCTGCAGGGGGACACGATCCTGGCACCTCCTTCCCACCACAGTCGGGAGATGCTTTGCGACAACTGAGCCCCAGTGCCGCACACATCCCTGGGGCGGGAACGTATGCTGACACCGGACTAAGTCCCGAAGTACTCAAGCCTTCAATAGGTGGTGATGGTGGGAAAGTGATTTGTGCTTTCCTTGATTTCTGAATGCTGACAGTTCGAGCAGAAACCACTCGTACTCAGGGTGCTTGAAACCTGGGGCCGAGAAGGGAGTCCTGCTATAGAAAATCCTGGGAAAGTCCAACCTTAGACATAGGGAGTTCTTCTCTCCCTCCCTTTCCTGCTTTGTCCCTCTGGGCTGATGAGAGGCAAAACAGGTTCAACAGAAGCAAATGAAGGAGTGTCCACTTCGGAGCAATCTTTTTTCTCAGAAAAGGCGATAGGCAGTGCATGTCTATATCAGGAAATGGACTGAAGTATAGACATGCTCAAGCTGACTATGAAGGAGCCACCACCTGAACCTAAAGTAGAGGGGAGTGGGACACTGATTTCAACCTCACATCAGTATCCTTTTCTTTTCCTTTTTTTTTTTTTTCCTGGGAAAGCATGTTGTTAACAGCTGATGACATAATAACTGCAATATGAAGACATAATAAAACAAGTAGTGGGAGTATAGCTCTTTATTGTGCTGTACTGGTCAGGGTGCAGGAGGAAATATGCCACAGCACTCTAATGGGTATCAATTGTGGGAGGTGAGATGAGACAGCAGGAGTCACTGGATAGCTCTAGAGCTATCAAAAATGCCCTGGAAGTTCAGCTCTTCCCTCACCATTCACCTCTACAGATCTGTCTCTGAGAGGCTATTCATCGACTTCAATTTCCAGCACCATAGTCTTTGCTCTGCATTCCTCTTAGGGACCTTGCCAGTGCCTGGACACCCAAGGTGTGAGAGCTGGTCTTGAGGACACTTCCATGTGTTTCTTGACCATTAAACAGGACCAATGTTCACTTCCTACATCAAAAAAACAGTAGCAAGCAAGGGTCACTGCATAGCAGTAACTGAAGGCTTTGAAAATCCAGAGCATTATAGATATGGATATGGATATGGATATGGATACGGCTATGGCTATGGCTATGGATATGGATATATTTAGTCTTTATTTTTGATTCACAACTGTGAAAGAATTATAATGTCCTTACAACTTCTTGATGAAATCAGATGTTTGGAGAACAGAATGTGAGTTGCTAGCTCCTGAGATCACTTTGCAGATGTATAATTTAAAAATGAAAAATATTGCTCACACATTCAGCCAGTTCCATTTTTTCCTTTCTTTTCCCTGTTGCTGCTCTTCTCTCATCTATAAATAGCTACTTGAGTGCCTAGTCCCAAAGCAGTGCTAGAGCAGCTCTACTTATCCCCGAAGCCTGATCATTTTGCCTGCCAAGAGATTAAATGTGCTGACTTGAGTTGCAGAAAGACCTGGATGCAGGGGATTTGGCCCTGGCCTTGCTGTTTTACATAAGAGGCAGATCTCCAGGCGCCTTGTGTGGGACTAGGTGTCTGATATGACTTCTGTGAGGCTGTTACACTGGAAAGTGCATATTTCAGCAGGACTCCCTCTCCCTGTGCTCTGTAGGGAGGGCCTTGATACCAAAACCAGGGCTACAGATCCCACCTGTGGGAGTCAGCAATTAAAAAACATTAAAGGTATTTTGTATTTTCAAGATGGCAAAGATTCCTATAGAACTTGACCTTTACATTCTCAGGTTTATGAAGTCTTTAAATATCTCTGCAGCTGGATGTATTTTGGTGATGAGGAATCTCCTCAACTCCTTGGAATGCCATCTGTGTTAAAAAAATTTTGTGAAAGTCATCTGTTGCTGCTCACAACAGGACCACTTCATAGTGAAAAAACCATAGCTCCTAAGGCAAAGGAACTGCTGCCTCTCTGGCTTCAGTAAAGAGTGTTGATGTTTCATATGATATTCCAAACATCTGCTGAGCATGAATAAGATGCCCTGTTGCAAAAGATGGCGGTTGCAGCCAAAGGTCTATTTGTACTATCATCTCCCATAATTGAGCCTATGTTAACAACAGTATAAGCAAAACTCTAGAAATCAGCTGCACCACGGAATGACACGTGGCTCATATGGGCTGATACGGGTTGTCAGCAACTGGATTCCCCACAGTCGGCATAGGAGAGACTGAAAAATATTAAGGCTTCTAAGTACTGTTCTGCTAAACAAGTCTCCTTAGTTGTGAAAATAATTTCTGTTCCCTTAATTCAAGCAAACAAGTCACTGTCAACACCAGTTGAAAATGAAATGGTTGGGAGATATCCAAAGTGGAGGGAAAGGAGGGATTTCTGGTGCTGACATCCTTGACAGTAGCAGGTTGTTTTCCAAGAGCAGATACACCCAGATACATTTTTCCAGTCCTTAGTTAAGAATAGTGTTTTGCTCAGTGCTTGCTGCAGGCTCCTTCTGTGTGAAAGGTATTATTTATACTTTGCCTGGACAGCAGGGACTTGTTCTCTCAGTCTGCTTTGTTTGCTTTTGCGATAGTACAGCTCTTCTTTATTCCTTCTGTTGCTATTTCTTTTGGTCTTTCTTCCTCCTTCTATGCTGAAAGCAGATGAACGCTTGACCTGGCCATAAACTTGCCAAGGTATTTTTCAGGTCGTTAATTTAAGAACTGATCATTAGCACTTTGTGTACAGAGGGGATAAAAACAGCAAGGCAAAAGAAATGGATGTTGGCGCTTTTTTCCTCCACTCTGGAAACTTTAAAGTATAAGGGAGAAATTTTCATTATTATTATTGCTGCAAAAATGTAGCAAGCAAGCCTGAGCTGATGTTGATGGGGAAAAAAAATGAATAAAAAGATCTCTGTTTGCAAAACGACTGCAAAGCCAAAACTCTCTGCAGGTTGTCATGTGTATAGTCCTGTCCAGTACCTCCAGCTGGGTCAATAACTAGCTGCAGGAGCTTCCAGAGGCCATTGCTTTGAATCCTAGCAAAAGACCCTAAGAGCAATGTAGTAGTAATAATAACACCCACAAACACTGATGAATTCTCTGTCAAAACGGGCTACTTTGAACAAGAAGGTGCACATGGATGCTAAAATTTTCATAAATCTGGAGGTTTTCAGCAACAGCTACTTTACTCCTATTGCACTGCACTCCATGGTAATGCCAACATAGACTAAGGCCCTTCACCAACTGGTGCTCCATCCATTTTTACACTCACTGCCGATTAGCTAAGGCTTGTTTTCCAACCGCTATGGCTTATATAAACTTCATAAAATGTTGAATTCTTTTTCTGAGTCTCACAACTTGCTCTCATAACTTGCCTTTGAAGCTTTCTGCTAGAGGTGAACAGTGCTACCTAAGCACTCTGGGTAGATTGTCTTACCTCACAGATTTTGCTTTGATATAAGTAACCTTTCCTCTCTGACAAGAGCTCTGTCAGAGGTAACAACAGCAATTCAGATCCTGCCAGCATTGGAGCAGCAAGCAAAACAGCAGCTGGGTGGTGTGCATAATATTTTCATCCTCAATCTGTTTCATGTACATAAATAAGCTCGGAAGAAAACACGGTGAATTGATTTTATTTATCAGATAGAAATACAATTTGTAATGAGCAGGGAATTGAGGGCGAAAAGGAATGTGAGACTTTATTGAAAACAACCACACGTTTTGCTTTGCTTGCTTCAGCTTTGTTAACAGCACTATCAGAGCACTGCTGCCAAATGCCACTGGCTAAAAAACATGTTCTCTTTCCTAAAAAAAAGAAATAAAAATAATTTTTAAAACTAGACACTGTTGCCTGCATATGGATGTGTGGCTTATGGAGTGTGCGGAGTTTTTGATTTCTGCCTCTGGTTAGCCCTTACTGTCCTCGCTGAGTGCAGTGCAACTGCACAGGTGTAATTCAAGGTGGAAAAAAATAGTAGTAGTTCGTCATTTGGGGGTAGGACACTTCCTATAGGTCTATACAAAGTCACTGAACTGCATTGGCATGGGCTGGTGTTGTATAGGGCCACTTCAGGGCTGAATCCTAACCTCAGCCAACCTACAGTGAGAAATAAGTGTTCTGAGACTTGCCAACAGTTCTGTTGGTACTTCTGTACCCTTTCTGATCACTGCAGGTTGTATTTGTGCATAAAAGATGTATATTATGTGTATGCCTATGGGGCTTTTCCATAATAAATTCTTCAGAATGGATGCAAGAGACAGTCTTATCCTCCAGCTACTAGTCAATGCAGAAGGAGGGAGTGTTGATGGAAATAGTGAGTTCTTCAGCTTTAAGATGATTTTACTAAAAAGCTAAGAAAAAAAGTGCTTTTACTAATATATGAATATTTTAGATCTCCACAAGACTGCACAGATTTTTACACTTGCTATAGAAAGATGAATCAGTAGCTAGCTTTTAGAATAAAAATAATAGGAATACTTCATTCATCTGACTTGCTTTGATTTCTACTGAGCCAAAAGAGGAGGACATTGGGAGGTCCAGGTGCTGCTTTCATTTCCCTGTTCTGCATAGACTATATAATTTGTGGCACTGTTTACCATGTAAAAAATGGAATAACAGTGCTTTAAGAGCTGCTCCTTGCCAAAAGTCTGCAGTAGCCTTAGTCCTGTAGCTGCTAAATAGGAATTTCTCTGGATCTTACCCAGTGGTTGAAGGCCTTAAGAGAACCTCATCTCTGTATATATATTGCATGCTGTATTATAAGTCCTTCATTACAAAATATGCCACCCTTTATTCTGTGACTGCATAGAAGTCTGCCCCTGATAAGAGGAGCAGGAGACTCCTGTTTTTATCTTTTCAGGATTTGTTCCAAATCTCAGTAAACCAATGGAAATTTAAGCTAGGAACCATACATCCGTGAATGCAGCAGATCCAGGTAGTTAATTACTCCCTCCGTGCTGGGTAACAAGGAGGGACAGCCATTTTAAACACAATGTACCTATTACAGTACAGATGGCCAGCTACCAGGTTCACAGCCTCAGAGGGAAATACACTGGTAGCTGCTAATATGAGCTGAGTATATCTTTTTCTCTTTATCTGTACTAAAGAGTCAAAGAGTTTCAGTGTGCTGCAGCATGTAAAATTCATTTCCAGTTACAACAGTCTTCTAGCCAGAATCTCATCTTTCAGGTGAAGAAAAAATTGTTGAAAGAAAATTACACTAGATGTTCAGGCTTAAAAGGAGGCAGAAAACAATCCCTTCAAATCCAGTCTGAGTGTCACTCCTGCCATGTATTTATCTCTTCTTGCAAAACCTTCTATAACCTTAAATTTGTGGGGTGTATTCTGTTTAGATTACTAACCATGTCTTTCTATAGAGGCTACATTCCTACCAGTAAATTAAACAGTGCCAGAAAACATTCTCACCTGCTGTAAATTTGTCTCCTGTTCTATATAGAGCAGTCCCTATACAGGGTTTTAGTCTCAAACAGATAGGACTCTCACAAATATTGCTTAGTCTTGGTGTTTGGGAGTTACCACGTCCCAGAGGCAGTTCCCAACAGCTTACATGTAGCTGGGTTGAAAGAGAGGCTCAGAATTCATTAGTACAAATACAGATGTTCCTTGTCTTTTAGCTCCAGTCCTAAGAACAACTCTGGGCACTTTGAATTTATCAACAGAGATTTAGCAAGATGCTTGCCCATACATACGCTCATCTTTTGGAAATAAGGGCAGTGTGATCATTAACTTAAAATGCTACATTTTCTATCAATTATTGGCAACTTTTGAACAAACTTGCTCTGTGCAGATCTGCACTTGCCGTTTGGATCCACACGTGAAGACTTGTTAATTAGAGTGGCTTGAAGTTAATACTGGATCAGCTTCTCTGTCTTGTGCAATCACTTTATCCAGTCCATTTTGATACAAAGCAGGTGTCTGACCCTACGAAACTGTATGCCTTGATAAAATGGTTCCCTGTGGAACAAAACATTAAGGAACCAGAGTCAGGATCTGTCTCTCTGCACCATGCCCAAACCTTCCCTTCCCTTCCTGCTCATGCAAGAAACACCTTACCATGCATTTGGGTTTCTTAGAGAACAGTGGCTGCTTAATGAGATTTTGATTTCTTTGGCTAACCAGATACACATGGAGATCTTTCCATGAGGGTCATCTCTGCTTCTCACTCATATATATATTTCACTTTTACTTGCTCACATAGTCCACTAGTGCTCTGCACATTTTAAGATAAGAGAGAGATTAAATTGGGTTGAGCCTTTACTTAAGCATGGCTTGTACTTTATTTGCCTGCAGTGCATGTGAAGGCATGCCTATCTCCTCACAGGATCCAGCCCTGAGCGTGGGAACTTGGGCAAGATACTTGATCTCCATCTTTAGTCGGCTGTGATCAGACTGATGATTGCTGCATGGATCTTCAAAAACATGGATGTCTACTGCTGAACATGAGCTAGATGCACAGCTTATTCATGTAGACTGAAAAGAGTATTCAAGGCATTATAACACTTGTTTGCAAACTTAGAGCAAATCTATCTGAGCTTTCATCCAAAAGTCTGTGGGTTTAACATCAATTACTCAAGAAATAATAAGCAGCAAACAAGAGACAGCCCCATTACTTAGACAGAAATAATCTGTTAGCAATACAAAGTGGATTTGGGAGCAGCACCATAAATATACTGGACCGTATCATTAGATTAGAGATTAGAACAATGCAGAGGGCTGAATATTGAATGGTCCTGTTTACAGTTCTCCTTCCAGAAGTTTATGACTCATTTTGGAGTGAAATGGATTATTCTTACGCTTAGAGCAACACAAATCATAATGGTGGATTGCTTAGTGGGACTGTTTCACTTTACCTAAAGACACTGTATAATTCAAGGCAGATGTATTAGCATTGTTTTAAGATGTATAGTCAGCTTGGTTTTGTGAATCTTCTGCAGTGCCTCTCTGTCTTTGCCTATCTTTGAGTTCTCCAGACCGCTTTGTAAGTGTAATAACTTTCTTAATCTGCACCAACCTTCATTATTATATTTTTTCAATTTAATCTTTGCAAATCATTAAAATCTCTAGGTGTTGTTTGTACAAGGCAGGCCCCATTCCACCTAACTTTGGCCAACCGCCAGTTAAGCTTCTAAACTAGGCTAGTAAACTCACACTGAAGTAGATGCCTAAATTAGGTGGAATAGATTGCCCCCCAGAGTTCCCTGTCCATGTTGCCTCTGGAAAGGGCAAAGATCACCAGCTTACGCATTTAATTGGATATTTTAGGTAAGATGAATCTCACCTTGGTATGGACTATGAGGGGAAATCTTTGGCTCTCCTTGTTTACACTTTACTAGGATGGTGACATATCCTCATGCTTCCTCTTTCCAGAATGTCCATGGAGCTGTCTCATAGTCAGCAACAGTGCTCTACTCTGTGAATGAAGACTAGATGCTCAGCCTGTTTGAAAACTAGATGTATGTTATGCTGAATTCTACTTCTCAGTCTAGATTCCTGGCCTGTGAACCCAAAGGTGAGCTCTAAAAGTAATGAGACCATAAAAAGAAGCAGACACTTCAGAAATGCTGGCTGTAACCTCAATCTGCTCTCTCCATCTACTGTGGTCAGGTAGCTAAATTAGAGTTTGTCAAGTGTTTCTAAACTCTGAAAAAATGTGCCACAGCCAAGCAGTTTTGTCTTTATTCTCACCTGTCTTTGGATTTCTGTTAATTATCTTTCTGTCTCTCAGCGACAAACTGCTGTCCTCTGTGCTGGTCAGTATGTTAACTAGGCTATTATGCTTCAGCATAGCAGGTGATGTGTCACATAAAAATGCATGGTTTAGTCCTAATATCAAGAGATGTAATCAGCAGTTGGTCTAGGAGGGATGGAGCTGTGAACATTTGGAGGGGCCAGGATATTTGAATTTTGTACTCCTGATTTATCACACCCTGGCCAAGCTCCTTATTAAAAGGAACAAGCACAATATGTAAGAGTCAGCTTGCTGTCTAACTCCTCCTTGGAGGAATGGTTTGGGTTTTCGCTTGACGTAACAGCAGGCTTGACAATAGCAGGATCATGCTGAGTGTCCTAAGGCTTGCAGTTGTGTGCCCTTGCACTTGAGATCCAGGACTTGGGCCAGGGCTATTTTTATGTCCACATCTTTACCTTCATCTGCAGAGCAGAACAAGCAGGATACAGGAATCTGAGGCTTTACACGTGAATGTGAGTTGGAATATGAATATTCCTCATTTCTGGAATTTGTTTTACATAAGAAGTGAAACAGAAACACATGTGTTTAGTGAGAAAACATCATGAACATACATAGATACAGAAGAAAAATCAAGTTAATAACCCAGAATATGCACATGTAATTTGCCAGGACCATTACAGTGGTCCCTATTTCAGTGGTCCTAGAGTTGTGCCTGGATTCTGCCATCTCTGTGTCAGGAGTTCCTTTAGAAGTCAAATGAGACTACACAACTTCTGCGTTGATGTGTGAGGCTGATATTTTCCACTCACCACCATTCATGAAGTCAGAAAGATTTTAGAATTAGTTCTGGTTGTGGAAGTAACTGGTAGTTCAAAAATCTGTGGTCTCTGATATATAGCTGAAATTCTTCATCTACAAAAAGTGATGGAAATGTAAAATCTCAATTCTCTCTGCTCCTAGTAATCTGGGAAATAGCATAACACTAATTGAGGAGTTTCAACACTCTCATTCCTGGTCATAATTTGAATCTATGATTGAGTGAAAATTATTTTTTTTTAATCTGATTGCAAGAATCATCAGTCTATTAAAGTACCATTCAACAGTAAGTTACTGTAATCACTTCCTGGCAATGAGATTTGATTTCTTTTTATGTTTATTTTTTAATATCTGAGGTACAGCCAACTCTCATAAGAAGACTCATTTTGTAGTAACTGTGATATTAGTTTCTAAAACCAAATTGTTTAATGTTTGACTTTGAAAAGAAGAAATTATTATACAGCAAGACAGCCTCACTGATGAGTCTAGAATTTTCTGGTTAAAAACAGCTTTTAAAATAATGAAATAGCCTACTGTTTCTCTGGTTTTCCAATGAATTATTTGCACTTCTTTAGACAATGGAGGAGATTAAGTGGAAACGTTAAGTAATGAGTATTATTCACCATCTCTCTGTCTAGAACTGAAATTTTCTCCCTGAGTCTTTGCTATCCAGGCTGTGATTTAGCAAGTCATTCAAGCATGTTGCCAATGTTTAAAGAATTAACTTATTGACTGAAGTCCTCACTAATTCTCGACTTCATGCAAGTAGACTGTTGAAGAATTCTAGCTAGTTGTCATCAAAGAAAATCACAGTATTATTTGAATTTCAATTTATATATAAATAAGAACAGGAAAATGACCAAAAAAAAAAAAGAGGATGTTTAGCATCCAGGGAAATCATGAATTGTACATCATCCAGATACAATTGTTTCTAAAACAGTTGAAAGAAAGTTACCTATAGGTCTTGATGAAACAGTGATATGAAACCCAAGTATAAAAGGCGAGAAAATACTGGAAAATAAGTTCTAATGAACAATCTGAAGCAGAGAAAAAAGTGATAAAATTCTAAGCAGGCGTTCAGTGTGTAAAAAGAAAGCATGTGATAAATGCTTAACTGAGTGAAAGTACCTTCCTTATTCAAGAATTTTTTTTTTGCTAAATTCTGTAACTGTTCTTAGCATAGAATTGAGAGTTCACTGAGCAATAGAGCAATTACTTTTCATAGTATAAAGATGATAAACAGAGGAAATAAATCGGAAGCTGTGACACTGGCACTAAAGCATTGTCCATCTCCTTATATAATTAAGCTGTCTTTACTCATTTCAGGAAGTGGTAACATGTGTTAAAGAGTTTTACATATTAGTCAGAACATGCAACTTCCAGACATGCCCTGGAATAAATATGATTCACTGAACATCCAGAAGATGGCAGAGATGCAGCAAAATGATAGTACAGTGCCGTGCTCCCCTTGGAATGCCTTGTCTCTGGAGATCCAGGCTTTATGGATCTCTGAACCCTAATCCTAACCAGGACTCAGCACTTCGGGGTTCAATATGACATCACTATGTCCATGGCTGACCATAATTGAAAAAGGTGTGGATGGAGCACTGTTGGTGCAGTGCTGTGCTCCCCTCGGAATGCCTTGTCAAGTCCAAGTGTCTCTTGAGCTCCAGGCTTTATGGAACTCTGAAATCTAACCAAACCAGGAACCCTGCCCCTCAGGGTTCAGCCTGACATTGCTATGGCCATGGCTATCCCAAAATCAGAAAAGTGTGGATGGAGCACTGCTGGTGCAGTGCCGTGCTCCCCTTGAAGGCCTTGTCCAGTCCAAGTGTCTCTGGAGCTCCAGGCTTTATGGACCTCTGAACTCTAATCATGAGCTTTTAAATGCAGGGAAAGGGAAAGGGAAAGGGAAAGGGA
>NW_009733458.1:0-1907 GCF_000703405.1 Apaloderma vittatum
GGGTATCACCAGGAATGGAGCTGATTTAAAAGGGGAAAAAAAATGTAAATATTAACCATTTTTTGAATTTCAAAGAAACTGGCAGAGAAAAGGAGTTGCTTTTCGTGCAGAGCGAAGGGCATCTGGGCACAAAGTGCTCTCGGCGGCCAGGATTGCTTCTGCTGGGAAAGGAGGTGAGCTGTGTCTTTTGTCTTAGGGGAAGCGGCTTTGGGAGCTGGGGTTGTTCAGTCTGGAGAAGAGGAAGCTGAGGGGAGACCTCATTGCTCCCTACAGCTGCTTGAAAGGAGAGTGTAGCAAGGTGGGGTTGGTCTCTTCTCCCAAGTTACTAGGGATAGGACAAGAGGAAACGGCCTCAAGTTGCACCACGGGAGGTTTAAATTAGATATTGGGAAAAATTTCTTTGCTGAAAGACTGGTGAGGCATTGGAAGAGTCTGCCTAGGTGGAGTCACCATGCCTGGAGGTGTTCAAAAAACATAGATGTGGCACCTGGGGACATGGTTTGGTGGTCATGGTGGTGTTGGGTTGACGAGTGGGTATGATGATCTTAGAGGTCTTTTCTAGACTTTTCTCCTGGAGGTGTTCAAGGCCAGGTTGGACGGAGCCTTGAGTAGCCTGATCTAGTTGAGAGGCGTCCCTGCCCATGACAGGGAGGTTGGACTAGATGATCTCTAAGGTCCCTTCCAGCCTAGGCCATTCTATGATTCTCTAAAGAGCCACGGTGGAGCTTTTTGTTGGCTAGGAATGCACAGGTACAGGTTCGGTCCTGCACATCCAAGATGTTTGATCTTGAGGGTTTTAGGCGTTGAACAGGAATGATTCAGTTCACCTCCCTTGTAGTCAGCCACAGGTCAGCCTTGTATGTGCCACAAGGCTCAAGTCACACTTGGAAGTGATCAAGTTGGGAAGTGATCAAGTTGAGAATTTTTTCCTTTAACCATTATCCTTCCACTGCATAAACAGATCACAGTGATATATTGCATATATATTATATATAAAGGCGGGCGTTGCAAACCCTTGTGAGCGGGTCACCCCTGGTGACAAATCTGTGACGGGGCAGTGACCAGCACTGAGAGAATCGCTCCCATGTGAGTGGAAATTTCTCAAGCCCTTTCTCTTCTGCCATAACAATTATTTAAGTTTTAAGTCCCAGGAAGTGCCAAGAGGAAAAGAAAACCCAACAAGAAGTGGTATTTAGCTTCCAGCCTAGGAAATACTGATTTCAAATAAGAAATCCCCATGGAGGGATTGTGCCCCAACCCACACCCTTTCTGCTCTCTGTGCCCACCTCCGTGCCCTCGTACAGACCCTCAGCAAAATGCAACCAAGAGAGGATTTAACAGCACAATAATAATGTGAGTTAGTTTCTGACAAGCACGTGCATCTAAATTTCTTCTGTCTTATATTTAACTGGATTTTTTTTTCCAAAGCCTACTGCTCCCCCTGCCCACAGAGCCCAGCAGCCTGCCAGCCCGGCAGCCTTCGGGCAGAGCATGAGCTCGCCAGAGGAACTGGAAATCAGGTCATGTCTCTTTGATGGGGTGATGTTCTCGAGAAGTGCTTTGATTCTCCTGTTTGGTGAGGGTTATACCAAATATTGTTTTACTGGAGACACAAATCTGCTCACCTAGGATATAAGACAGATATAAAATATATAAGAGTATAAAATATATGAGAGTATAAAATATATGAGTATAAAATATATGAGTTTAAAATATATGAGTATAAAATAGACAAGTATAAATATAAAAGTATAAAATATATGAGAAAGGTATAACATATATAAGAAAAATATAAAACAAAGGGAAACAACTCCAGAGTGAGCAGGAGGTTGGATTCGGTGACTTCCTGAAGTCCTGTCTAACTTGAATCATTGTGCAAGCCTGTAAAAAAAAAAAAATCTACAAAA
>NW_009733458.1:1930-15575 GCF_000703405.1 Apaloderma vittatum
AAAAACAAATGTCGATGTCCTTTCCTTACAAAAAGGCTTGCTAGCAACTTACGCAACTGCTTGGCGTTGCTGGCATTGTTTCTTTAAATGAGTACCTTGAAATAACGATGGGATGGGATGGGATGGGATGGGATGGGATGGGATGGGATGGGATGGGAGGGGGAGATTTACATCCCCCCCGAGGGGCCTCACTCGAATCCTCGTCCCCCAATTTCCTACACGCGAGGCTGGTTTGGACCGTTCAAGAAAAGCCACTCAGCGTTTACCATGATGCTGTTCCTGTTGTGGGGGTGGGTTTGGGTGTGGGGGTTCTTTTTCGGGCTTGTTAGCAGAGAGCTGTGTAGGCACAAGCCCATTTTTCAGGCGCCTCCACTGATTTTCTGCCTTTTTCTTTCTTTCCTTTGCGTGGGAGGCTCAAGAAAGGAATGACTGCGCTGTAGGAACTGCTGAGAGCCGTGTTGTGTTTAGAAATATACGGTGTTGAGTAGCGACAGGTTATTCTCCAAAATGGAGAGGCTGGATGGTTATTTCTACAGGGAAATCGCCGAATTCAGAGGGGCGGTGCACAGATCAGCCACCCTGGCTCTGCCTGCCAGCGGGGAACTGGGACTTGCCAGTGCACCGATGAGAAAATTAGGGATTTTCCAGCCTTATGACAAATCCCTGTCTGGTCCAGGGACAGAGGCAGCATTTGGAAAGTGCAGAGTTCCCCTAAAATGACTTTCTGAGCAATTTTTTTGGCTGACGGACGGCAGAGGAGTGCTCCTCACCCGCTGCTCTTGCGGCGTTTTGCTTTGTCGCTCTTCAAACAGACAACGAGGTACTTTTGGCCGTGGACAGAGGATGAGGGATGTGCTCAGCATCTCCTGAGAAATGTTTCCTATCTCCTTGTCCAGAGTTTTGGGGCAGCGTTGATGTCCAGTGCCCAGATTTCAGACGCTAAAAGGGAACCAAGGTCTTTTGCTGACAGCACCATCCCTTCAGACCCGATGTGCTCCACAGCCAATGTCAAATCATCACATCATTAAAGGTAATGTGGAGGTGTCTTATTAGATTAACCGGTGTATTTTCAGTATTTTAATCTCTTGTGATATCTTACAATGAGAAGCCAGAGCGTTGCCCATCCTCCCATGTAAGACAAAATTTTAAAAAATATAGGTAAGAGTCTTTATCTCTGGGTTTTATTCCTACAAAGTGTTCTTCCTGAAGGAACTGTAGTTATAAAACGTTTCTTTTGGAAATAGTCACTTGACTCTTTTCCTTCCACGTGCTTTGCAGAGGGAGTGGCGTGCCTGCGTGGGATATTCCTGTTGCCAAACAACCGAAGCTGCAAGAATCATAAATGCATAAAACTAACATCACAAAACCATGTTTCACTGATTTTGTGGGTCCTGCCTCCACTCCACGCATGTTATGTGTTTTTCCTGAAAAAAAAAAAAAGTCAGTATCTGCATTGTAATAACAAAAAACCAAAATGAAATACTGAGAAGATGCTAAGGTTGGAAAATGCCTGGTGAGTTTTGTCGAATGACATAAAACATGGAAAGGCTTGGAAAACCAGGTTGGCAAAATGTGCTGTGAGGAATTTTTAAATTTGTAAAGTAGATGAACTGAATAATCTCACAGAGGTCTCTTTTTCTAATAAATGTGTATATATATAAATATTACCTATGTATGTGCGTATACGCATAGTTCCTGTATATTTAAATAATACTATTTTTTGAGCAGATTCTAATGGACCCGTTGCAGCTTGCTCCAGGCTACTGCTTGACATGAGGTATTTTCAGAGCAGGAAAGAACAGGCTGCTCTTCAGAGTTACAACCAGTAACCCTTTATGTTTTTGTTACCAAAAGGGAGAAAACACGAGGTATTGCCACATTGTTAAGATTAGCAAGTTTGTTTTGAGATTTTTTTGAAATCTCTTTTCTTTATATGTGTAAAGAAGAGATGCTGATGGCTGGCTACTTAGAGGAATTAGTAACACATTCATTAACCTCTTCTAATCCTTGCAGTATTGCTTAATGAAGACCTATGATCAGATTTATGTCCCAGGAAATTACAGTTCCTTTAGGATGTGAAATGTATTGGAAAGTTAAGATTCAGTGGGAAACCCTGTCCTCAGAGGGATCATGTACTTAATCTGACAAAATCTGGCGCTTTTTATTTTGACACTGCATAAGACCGAATTCGGACATGCATTTGTGAATTTATAAGCTTATTTTAAACCCATCTGCTCAGGGCTGGGATGTGGGAAGCAGGCACCTCTTCCCAAACCCACTCTTCTGCAAGAAAATGCACAGCGTGCCTCGTGAGATCCTCTCCATCTCCCCGTGCAAGAACCGACCAGGGCTTGGATGTACAAAGTGGGACTTGGGCAGGATTTGGCCAAAAAATCAGGGCTTTGCAAAGCAGTGTGTGGGTTGTAACCTCACCCACCAGGGCTGGATGGAGCTCCTCTCCACTAAAAGATCTTTTCTGCACTGAGAAGAATTCGCCCAGCCTAGGAAATCCATGTGTGTATGAAACCTCTCTCTCTGACAGAACAAGTGCAGCTTGTCCCATGTAGGTAAGTTTATATATTGATAAAGAAATATATTTTTGTCAGCTTTTATGATGAGGCCGTTTGCTTCTTGAGGCTGCCTGGGTGATGGCAAGGTTCCCCATGGGGAAGACGAACAAAACCCAACACTACCTTTTATTTCACTGTTTATTTATTTTACCTCCAAAGTTTGCTGTGATTTCTTCTGACAAAAGAGCTGGACTTGCAAGTTGTTTGCTGCTTCTCTTGGAACATTCCTGGCATCAGCCTCCTCCCCAGCCAGGGAACTGGGCAGGTCCTGGCTTCCCTGCTTTTAATCAAACTTGTATTTGCAGAAATGAAAATTTCATGCCATCATGAAATCCCAGGAGCTGTGATGTGAGCAGTGCAGTTCTAGAACATGTTTGAGACATGAGGGGAAAAAAAAAAAGTGTTTTAAATTATTTCATTTTAAGCATAGTAAATATTTCTGATATTTCATAGAGGCAGCAGCAGCAGGAAGGAAGGGTTTATATCCTGTGCGTTAAAAACAACCTGACAAATGTTACAAAAGCTCTTGAGTTACAAGTACCAACAGGAGATAACCAGGCACGTGTTCTCATCCTTGTGATTTTGCGCTTCAGTGCTTACTCTTGATTTTAAACCAAAAGGAAAAAGAGAAAGCGCTGCTGCTTGAGCTCTTCCTTCTTACCATCGGGGTATGAGGTTACTCCATCAGCATCTCGGAAATCCTGCAGTAGGTACAGGTGAGAGAAGCAGCCTCCCATATTGGGCACGTCCTAGCACACAAACTGTATTTCCTCTAGAAGATACCGCTGTTGCAGCATGTTTAATTCTAGATATTCTTGAGAGCCATAGAACTATTGGTCATACTTGTGAATCAAGATTATTATTTTTCACCTTAGTGAATTCTGTTTCACTTATTGCTCTCTTCATTCTGTACTGAATCAGGGACTATGGAATACAATTTATTGTTATTATTTTGTATTAGATGATTTATTATTAAATAATGGTGACTCTCTATATAACATGTTATACATAGATATATATAATACACACACCCCCACAGTGGAAAATGATACCAGCCTTTGCTGGTATCATTACACACATGCATTTAACACTGCGGATGTTGGTAATTATCCTTTCTGCCTCATGTGCCAGTTCCTCAAAGGCTGTGGGCATGGCTCTGGTCTTTCCATCCTCCTGCATTTTGTAGTCTGGTGTTCCTGGGGTTTCCTGGTGGTCTTCTGTGCAAGGCTTGGACAAGCTGGCTGCTTCATCCCAGTCTTAACGTGCTCTCCAGTCTTTAATGCCAAAGCACGTGAGGAATGAGATGGGAATGGTTTAAGGGCACATAGTTACACCAGTAAACTTCTCATGCAGACAAGATCAGAACCAGGCTGTTTTCCACTCTGTTGGTCACTTTTATTTCTTCTTTGAACCTCTGCCAGCTCTGTAAATGCTTTTGAGAGGAGGAAAATCTGGCGCTGCTCTGGGGCGGGTAGAGAGGCCATGGACACAGTTTAAGAGGTGTTTGTTCTCCAGGTCTGCACGCTGCAGCCCCTCTCCTAAAGCAAATGCCCAGTGAGCACATGCACGTCTGCTCTTCACCAAGCCACGTGCCCGTTTTGGAACCATTCTGGTCATCTCTGCAACCGTGGAACAGAGATTTGGAGCCGAGCAGGAGAAGGCACAACGTAAGGGTGGTGGTAGGAGATGTGGGGAGCAGGAGCTCAGCTGGATGTTGGCCAGTGTACGAAATAGTAAAATAATGTTTTGAGGACATGGGTTAGTGGTGTTGACAGGGCTGGGACAAAGGTTCCACTCGATGATCTTGAAGGTCTCTTCTAACCGAAACTGTTCTATGATTCTGTTCTCATGGCTTTAGGAAATAAAATTCACTCAAATTATTTGCTTGTTTGCAGTCTATGCTCGAGTAGCTAGTGGCTGTCTCCAGTGAATTCACAACATGTTAATGGTTGGATGCATTCATCCCCGGGCGTGAGTGGTCACAGGGGCTGGAGCCGTGCTGGTGGTGAGCTCAGGTTTTTAGCACCATGTGGAGTTGGGGTTCTCCATCGAGTGTCACTCTTGGACATCTCATTTGGGAAAGACATTCGGGACATTCCTAACTTCCAAAATGATAGTAGACTGGCTAACCAAAGGTGAGGTAAGAACCAGCTCTTCGGGATGAATCCCGTGCTCTCATTTTCCCTTGGTTTCCTACAGTACCTGCTTTGAGCACGTGTCCCCGTATATAAAGCCAGTTATTGGGATATTCACTGGAGGCAAAAAGCGAAAACCAGGGGAGAATATGGTGTGTTTGAGTGCTGCAGGTCTAGACTCTACTGGATAGGTAATGGCTTTAAACTGAGAGGGATAGATTTCAACTAGATATTAGGAAGAAATTATTTGCTGTGAGGGCAATGAGGCACTGGCAGAGGTTGCCCAGAGAAGATGGGGCAGCCCCCTCCCTAGAAGTGTCCAAGGCCAGGTTGGATGGGCTTGGAACAAGCTGGTCTGGTGGGACGGGTACCTGCCCAGGGGTCTTTAAGGTCCCTTCCAACCTAAACTGTTCTGAGTGTATGATTTTGTTCATTAACTGCAAAGAGGACGCAAAAGTGACACCAATTGCTATTTCTAACTCTGCCAGCTCCAGCACTAGCTTCCTCACAGAGCTCTCGGCTGAGCAGGGATGCTCACGTGTGCTTCAGGTTCAGTTTCCGTGGTGCTGGTACCTCTTCCCTGCCCTGCTCCCTCCTGTCAACGGGAAAAGCCACGAGCTGTCAAAACTCCTCCAGGCTTCAATTCCTTCTTGCTGATTGGCAAGATCAGCACCTTGCAGGATTTCTTTTGCAGCTGATCTGTTCCTCAAGCGACTCCCGTGCAATCAGCATTTTCACCCTTATCACTTTATTTCTTACACTCTTTGGGATGCCTGAGGCCAAGGTGAGGGGCTCCTCATGCAGACACCCAGCGAGCCTCGGGCTGCCCCTGCTTACACAGCCAGGAAGAAAATACAATGACATCTGCTAAGTTAAGGAGCAAGAGATGCAGAAATGAGCAAAGTATTTACAAGGAGGCATGTAACTGGAGGGTATCTTAGTACTTGGCAACATTAATTTCGGGAATGAAGTGCTGAACACATGGGTGAGGGTGATGGACACCTGCACTTAGAGAAAATCTGCAGCAGAAGCTGGGAAAGGGTGTTTTTCTTCTGATCCTTTGTATGTTAAATGCAGAAAAAGCTGGCTCCAGAGCTCTCTTCTCCAGAGCCAGCTTTCATTCTCATGCAAGCTCCCTGCACACTAATGGACTTTTCACTCATTTTCTATCTCCCAACACCTTTTTGTTCAGGTACGGGTGCGTTTCTCCCTAGTGGCAAGTGATAGGACTAGAAGGAATGGCTGTGAGTTGTGCCAGCGGAGGTTTAGGCTGGGTATTAGGAAGAACTTTGTCACTGCAAGGGTCATTGCGCTCTGGAACGAGTGCCCAGGGCTTCTGGAATGCTGACAGGTTTTGGTTTTTTTCTTCTTCTTCTTCTTTTATTTCTTTCCTTCTAGACTTTCTAGACCTGAAAGTGATTTTCAAAAGAAACATTTTTGCATGGTTTTTTTTCATTTGATGATGCTCTGGCTAGGTCCCTGATAATGCTTCATGAGTCTAACATGATTGCGGTAAGGCAAGGAAACAAGAGAGGCATGCCTTAGGTAAATTAAGACCTTATATGTCTATTAATGATGCCGTTATTATTTTCCCTACTACAAACAGAATCTGATCCAGCTCCCTTGATGCTGCCTCAGAGGGAACCTTTTGAATAAAAAGGAGGAAACTAAGCACATCCAAGCAAACAGGGGTGAGTGTTTTGCACAAAATTGCCTTTGTTGTGGAAGCCTTCTCTGCCCATTGCCCCGACCCAAGCTCCCTCCAAGGAACCTGCTGCAGGTTTGGTGCCATCCGGTTCAGTTCAGTTTTGCTGCCTGGCCCCTCTGTGTCAGTCATTTATTTCTGTCGTTATTTCACATTAATATTTCCTCAGTAAATAACCGTGGCTCTCTTCCAACTTGCTCAGGGGCCCCAGTAAATAATAAAATAAATAAAAAAATAGCCACCAGCGATATTTGGGAGCAAAATGCAATGCCTTCCCGGGGATGCAGCCCTCCTGAATTCTCCAGCCACCCCTCTGGCTGCAGGAGAGGCAAGGGCTGCTCCCAGGAGGACACGTCCCCATCCGTCCCCATCCCCTGCTTGCAGTGGGGCTGCCGCAGCCTCTGCCGTCACCGCTGCCGTCACCGGCGGGGCTGTGAGAGCGGCGATGCTGAGCAATCCAGGCGTGCGAGAGGAACCGTGTCTGCCTGGGCTGAGCATCAGCCTGCGAGGAAATTGCTTAATGAGTCCCTTCGTTGCGTAACTGGAACGTGCAGAACCGCGGAGCAGCGCTCCCGGGCGCCCGTCGGGCTGAAGAACTTGCTTCTCCCGATGCTGAGAGATCAAATGAATACGTTTGCTTTCTATTTACACATAATTCTGCAGGTAGAGCTGTAGTTAAAAGAACACGAGTGGTGTTTTTTTGGTTAAGGAGGTCTGTTGGTCCAGTGCTGACCTGACTGAAGTCACGTTTTATTACTGGATTTAACGAGACATGTGTTTCAGCGCTGAGACACAAGCACCCTTGGAAGGGGTCCCTGCCCATGGAATGAGATGATCTTTAAGGTCCCTTCCAACCCAAACTACCAATTCTGATTTTAATCTCTTACTAAAGCTGGATGTACAGTTTGTCTACGCTGAAAATTGAGGGCTAAATCCAAGCTGGGCTGTTGTGCCACGGTGACAGCTGCATCCAGGCGGGATGGGGTGGGTTGTGGCACTTGTGCGAGAGGGTGAAATCTAGAAATAAAGGGGGGCAGGAGCTGGGGCATCGAGACCACTCTCTGTGTTTGGGATGCTGCATCACGGCCCCACACCTGCGGGAGGGAAGATGGGAGCAGAAGGTGGGTTTTGTGAGGACGTGCTGATGGACCAAACACTTCTTTTATGACATGGAGATTATTTGCTGTCTGGAAAGCAAGCTGTCAACCCTGGGAGGTACGTGTTGTTCATGGAAGGTTTACGTGAATGCTCAGACAATCCTAGAACCGTAGGATGGGTTGGGTTGGAAGGGACCTTAAAGACCATTGGGTTCTCTGCTGGAGAAGAGGGCTGAAGCCCCTCTATGTGTTCACACCGCAGTGCTAGGGCTCCTTTGGGGGGTCCTTTTTGTGTTTTCCATTCCCTGGGAGCACAGCACAGCATCACCCCTGGGCTCCCTGCACAGCAGCAGCTCTGGTGGGCTGCTGGCCCGTGGGTCACCCTGAACCTCCAAAAAGCCATTGCCCAGATCTCACCTTTTTTATTTGGATTTTTTTTTTGCCCCTGAGCAAAAGCAGAGCTGCATGAGGCAGAATGACACCAGCAAAGCTCTCGGTGACAGGATCCCAAGGGGGAAGCAGCGCTGCGATTGCCATCTTCTCCAAGATAAATGGAAACAGGATTGAAGTATAACTATGATTTCATATCTGTGATTAATGCTTCCAACAGAATGCTAATTAGTTTAGTGATGGAAAGTCTGTTTTGTACACAGGACCAATTTGATTCGATGTTCCGCGGCAGCTCATGGCAGGCTGGGTCTTTTCTGTGCGGCCAGAAACAACCCCATTCCTTTGGTTTTCCTTCTTCAGCACCCCGAGGTCTTTCAGAAGTATCGCCACATCCACGCTGGTTTCTTTCTTGCGCGCTTTTCGACATTCTAGTCAGACTGTCTCCTCTTCTGCCTGCTCCAGTTGGCTCTACAGCGTCGCTCGCTGAAGCGCCGTGCCCTTGTTTGAACACATTAAATGCAATATAGCGCAAAGAACTACGAAAGATGGCATCACCAGATATTTTAAACGGGGCTCTCAAAATACTTTTGACCTCAATTCCTCTGTCTCAAACTCCGGCTTGTAAAATTAAAGGAAAGATAAAATCTGTTTGCCTCCCAGCCATTTGGTAAAAAGCAATTAGCTTTTATGAAGTACTCCAATAAGATAATGACAGGCGTGGTGGGAAATTTATATGGTTTTCTGTCTGGAATAAAGTTTGAGCTCTGTGCAATAAATAAAGCCCGAGGCAAAACACGGAAGAGGAAGGGACGAAAGCGCTGAAGAAAACGCTGTGCAAAAAAGAGGAGCAGGGCCAGAACTGGAGTCCGATTCAAAATTACATCCTACTCCTGTAGAGGGAGGAGAGGGAGCAGACTCAGGCTGTGGAAGCAAGTTTGATTCTGGTGATTTCTAATTAAATTTTTAATTTTGTGATAGTGTCAGATCCCATCTCCCTGGGGCCAGGGTTCCCCCCTGCCCTCAGCACCCCTGTGTCCGACCAGGGCTCTGCACAAGAGCTTTCCCTGCATGGTTTATGGTCTTTTATCAGCATAGCCCCCGTCCCTCTCGATAAGTATCTAAAGAACAGACAAAAAATTGTTCTTTGCGGTTGGGTGGGGTTTTTTTTATTTTCCCACTCTTGGAAGGATTGAAGCAAGTAAATAAATAAATAAGCTCCCCAGGAATGCATGGTACAAAATTGTATCGTTTCCTAATTGTTATTTTTTTCCAGAAAATTGTCTACTTTGGTTTTTTGAGAGGTTTAAGGGTGTTTGTTGTTTGGGGTTTTTTCCCTTTTCTTTATAAATGAATCACCTCCAGTGGACACTTAACATCACCGATCTTTTGTTGTATCGGCTGAAATTGTCCGAATAATGAAGCAGCTGGAAACTGTTGACAGGGTGCGCTGGAGGCTTGACACAGAGCTGGGAAAGGCAGCGGTTGGCACCGATAAAAACCACTGCTTTTCAGCTGCTAAACTGAGGCACAATGTGTAAGACCCCCTATAAAGCTTGAGAAATCACATCCCAAGGGTGTGCTTTATTTTTTCCCCCCTCCTCCCTATAAGCTTTTCGAAGAAGCCTGCCCAGTGCCCCGATTCATATCCACTTCTCTCCTAGATTTGAGGAACAAATAAAACTTTCTTCCAGAAAGGCTAGTTTGTTTAAGATGTGATGGGAAGGGAATAATTTCCAGACCTGTCTGTGCAGACATGTCAAGCAGAAATAATTGGGTATATTTTTAGCTACCTGCATTCCAGCAGAAGCAGAAAACTGTGCACTTTCAAAAGTTATGAGTTGATTTGGGGGAAAATTAATGATTCAAGACTCCAGATAGGAAGCTCATAAAAGTCTACAAGTGACCTGGGGTCAGCTCTCCGGCATGTAGCCTTGAAAACACATTTGTAAAGGTAGTCACAGAGCTGGAAACACACACATTTTTCTCTTTATTTTTTAGCCTATGTGAATCCTGTTCTGTCAAACATCAGTGCTGTGTTTTGCAGACTCTGGACAAGCACTTGGGACATCCCTTCTCTGCCCCGAATCTCACACAGTTTGGGGATTACACCTGGGGGAGCTGAACAAATCCCTCTTTAGGTGCCTATTTAGGGGGCCGGTTAGCTCAGTGGGTTGAGCGCAGTGCTGACAATGACAACACCGAGGTCGTGGGTTTGATTCCCGCTTGGTCCCCATGTGTTGCCTGGTCTAGCTGAGAGGCGTCCCTGCTCGTGACAGGGAGGTCGGACTAGATGATCTCTAAGGTCCCTTCCAACCTAGGCCATTCTAGGATTCCGTGACTCTATGATCCACTCATGACACCCAAATAAACATTTAATCCTCCAACAAGGTACCTGCCCAAACTACACACGTGCATAACTGCGTAGGAAACAGAATCGTAGAATCCTAGACTGGCCTAGGCTGGAAGGGACCTTAGAGATCATCTAGTCCGACCTCCCTGTCATGGGCAGGGACACCTCTCAACTCGATCAGGATACTCAAGGCTCCATCCAACCTGGCCTCAAACACCTCCAGGGAGGAGGCAGCCACAACATCTCTGGGCAATTTATTCCAAAGTCTTGCCACCCTCGTACTGAACAATTTCTTCCTAAGGTCCAATCTAAATCTATTCTCCTTCAACTTAAACATTTCCACTTGTCCTATCAGTGGACACTCTTGTAAAGTCCCTCCACAGCCTTCCTGTAGGTTCCCTTCAGGTATTGGAAGGCAGCTATTAGGACCCCCCGAAGTCTTATCTTTTCCAGACTGAACAACCCCAGCTCCCTCAGCCTGTCCTCGCAGCAAAGCTGCTCCAGCCCCTGGATCATCTCTGGGGCCTCCTCTGGACTTGTCCCAGCAGACCCATGTCCCTGCTACGGTGGGGACACGAGAGCTGGACGCAGCATTCGAGATGCACGTATGTAACCTCACGTCTAGAAAAACAGGTGAGCCGAAGCGATGGGACAGTGAGGAACGACAAGGATGAAGTTGCTACACCTCTTGTAGGTATTACACGTATTGTAGGCACTACATGTACTGTAGGGTGTTACATGTATTGTAATAGAAATGGGTGGTGGAGGTCGCTTGCAGTCCTCCTTTCTTTAATGGGATACAAGCTCTATTAATGTGCTCTTCTTAGTATGGCTTTAAAATGTTCCCATAATATTTAATCTCATGCAAATTGAGGTGACGTGACCCTTCTTTTCCCTGCGAGCAGCTGCTCATTGTCTGAGCTAATTTAGCAGGTGGGGTGTAATAATGAATTAAGTTTTGGGCGACCGTCAGCCATCCCTGGGGAATAATTCGAGGCAGTTGCTGACCTCTGCACTCGGAGCTGTGCTATCCCGTGGGAGAAAAGCAGATGTTTTTGAGGGGGTTCTCTCATTCATTTGCGATCCAGCGGCGCCGATTGCCATGCCACTCATTTTTAACTTGCTTCTGCAGGAAGACAGAGTCCTCTGCGTTAGACTGTGCCAGGCTGGAGATGTCTCGATTTCACATTAAAAACTGAAAAAAGCTTTGCAGTAGGGCATGTCGTTGCAGGTCTCCTGGATGTTGGGTGAATAGCAGAATACAAATGAACCTCACAGAGTCTGAAGAGAAGGAAGCAGCGCGAGGGAAGGCCGGTGCTGATGTTGCTGGGAGAAATTGTTCAAAAGGGGATCATGCTTTTTAAAAAAAATGCATAAAAATAATCGGTAGCTGCAGCTGCCAATCTGTATTAATGCTGCACAGGTTGTTTTAGTTTCACCTGTTTATTCTGATTGGCTGCGAGAGCTTTCACTCTAATACTGGAGCAGGTGTGTTGTCCTTTCTTGTCTTTGCTGCGGAACGCTGATTTAATTACGGGTCGGGTTTTATTCAGGATTTGGGGGTGGAAGGAGACAAGACATGCTGGAAAGCTGGGATGAAGCAGACCTCTCCCATTCACTCCAGGGATAAGCACAATACCAAGCAGACAGTAGGGCGGTTTTGCTTTCTTTAATTAAGACTGGTTTACTGGAAGAAAATTACGCAGCGCAGTGACCGCTGCTGCAGGAGCCGGGATCCTCTTGTTGCTGCCTTAACCCATTTCTTGCGTCTGCATCGCGTTTGTCCCAGAGGTCCCACAACCATCTCTTGGGCTCTTCTCATCGTCTGTGTGCTTCCCTGCAGCTGGGGAGAGGAGAGGAGAGGAGAGGAGAGGAGAGGAGAGGCGAGGGGAGGAGTGGGGAGAGGGGAGGGGGGGAGTAAGAAGAAAGCAGACTATGTTAAAAAGAAAGAAAGAGGAGAGGAGAGGAGAGGAGAGGAGAGGAGAGGAGAGGAGAGGAGAGGAGAGAATTGGAAGAGACCTACAGCGACCATGTGGTCCAACTGCTTGACCTCTTTGGATCAAAATACTAAAATACATTTTATTTTCTCATCATCACATCTTTGGAGTAGGGCAAGAACAATCTCCAAAGGATATTTCTTGGGTTTGAGGTGGGGTTTTTGGGTTGGTTTTTTTCTTTCTTCTGGGAGCTTTTTTTTCCCCTAAAGAATCCCCAGAGCTTTCTTCTCCCTGGGGAGAAAGAAGAGCTGTAAGAGTTTCCAGCCATCACCAAGGCTGTTTCCCCAGTCCCCATCCAGTGGAGTCCCCTCTTCGGGACCTTCTTTATGATGGGAAGGGATGAGAGCAACACAAAAATAAATGGGATTCCCAGTTCCCTGCTGGTGGGGCAGTTCCCGCGGGTGCTGTTCGCCTGTTGGACCAGCCCCAGTAACAACTTCTGAGAGCAAGAGCATTTTATTGTCATGATTTACCCTCGTTTCACAGGAAAAATGGGGAAAATATGAGTTTGCTAATAGCGCAGATGGAAAATTTAGAGACTACTTGAGTGCTTGTCTTCAGCTAATAGCCATTTATTCTCTGTAGGAAAAGATGTTGGCTGCGTTTCTGCTTTAACTTTATCTGGAGTGAAGATTGATTTCACTTTCTGATCAACACAGCCATATTTTTCTATGCCTTGCCAGCTTTACCTATGCGTTTTTGGTGAACTGTTGCTCTAAACTTGAGTTAGTGCTGTCTTCCTCTTATGGAACTGCTGTAGTCACTCTTCCTCTTATGGAACTGCTCTAGTCACGCTTTCCTTGCACTGTGTTGGTTTAAGGGGATTATTCCTCCCCAGGTCCAGTATTTTGAATTTCTCCTTATTGAATTCTACTTTGTTTTGTTTTGTTTTTTAACACTTCAAATTATTACTTCAGTTTGTCAAAGCATTTCAAGTTGTAGCTTTGTGCCCTGCCTCTATGTTTGGTATTGCCTGTAAATTTAATAACCCCACTTAGACCTTCATCATCCCTGGCTCGACCTGGAACCAGGAGCAGGTGCTGCAGACACTCCGTTATTAATCTCTCCTGCCCAGCCCTGAGCCTCTAAATCTTGGCAGAGACACCGGCTGCAGCTTTTCAAGAACTTGCACAAAAGATGCCACGTTTTTTACTGGAAAGAAAATAATTCAGGCCCCGGAACAGCTGTCAAAAATTCAGTGGGTGATGTCGTAATTTGGATTTACGAGGGACGTTAAGCACAGTGCACTGGAAGAAATACAGATCTGGCGATGCTGCCTGGTAATTAGGGTACGTCACATCTACTGCCGTGGCTTCCCAGAGCAATTCCATCTCCTTCCTCAGTGAGTGTTGTTTTGGCAGCATTTCTGCTCCGAACCATTCCGAGTTAGAAATGCGGGGG
>NW_009733459.1:0-8508 GCF_000703405.1 Apaloderma vittatum
CTTGGTGGGCGGGGGCATGTTCAGAGTAGGGCATAAGGATCACGGACAGAAATACCCAGTTTTTTCAGTTCTGTGTTAGAAAACCTTGAAACTGTGTTTGAAGGGTTTTTAAGTTAAACCGCTTTGTAAAAATGTCAAAGGCGTTTAGTTTGGTTTTGCACTGCAGTAGAGCACGGACAAAAACTTCTACAGGGTAGTTACCATGTTTCACAAGATCTTTCGCAAGCCTATACGCAGTGCCTATGCTCTAGCACTTGGTGGTATCTTCTGCCAAACTAGTACCTCTCCAGGCTGCTACAGCCCTGTTCCTGTGCCGGCAGCGGCTCTCGCTGAGATAACGGTTGTCAGCCTGGAACGGACCGCCCTCTGCTTCTACCAAGGAAGCAGTCCCTGAGGTCAGCAACATCTGGCCTCTTGTCTGCACACTGGATTTTCAGTGATAAATCTTTCCCTTCACTGCATGTGCCGATGATGTATCTCTCTGGGATCATCAGGGGAAGCTGCAGGCTCTCTCAGTAGGCTGCTCATTCCTTCAAGAAACAGTGATAGCAATACTTGTTGTCATGCAGCAATTTCATTTCAGACTAATTATTCGAGGAAAGCTTGCTTTGTGCCTCTCTCCCACAAAAATGCTCAGCATATCCAGCACGTTTCTCTTCATTCAGCATCTCACCCGTATGCAGTTTCCCTGTTCTGCACCTTCCTTTGCTATAGATCAGGCTATCCAGTGCAGACGGCAGTGATGGTCACCCAAATGGAAATCCATGTGCTCCAGCAACATGCTCACATCTGTATATTAATGTGCCACAAGTCATACCTCTTTCTAGGTAAGAAGCACAAGCTCGGCAGGAGATTAAATTCTGACACATTGTCTTTAGATGACTAGAAACATAATGTAGCACTTTTCTGTTTATTATGCACCGAGTGAGTAGTAATTACATCAATCTGGGAGCTTGAAACCACCTTAAGATTAGTAAACTATCTTCTGAAGCTCCAGCTGATTGACGAAGAACATGGAGTAGCCACAGAGCAAATAAGAACTGGATTTCTTGTAGCTGCTTTTTCTAGTGTCCTTACACTGTACAAACACTTGAAAAGTTTGTTGAACCTGTAAAATATTGAAGAGCATGTTCTTGCAGATAAAACAGGAAGGAAGGGTCTGGGGAAAAAAAAAAAAAGTTTTCTACTATTGTTACCAAAACTCCAGTTAGTGAAGAACTCTCTAACACTCAGTTTAGCATTAGAAAGCAGACATTTCCTTACTGCAGCCCTGGATGCATGGGGGATAGTTCTACCTATCATGCATGCCTTATCTGGCACCTATCCAAGCTTATATCCCCCTGCTATACATAGCCATCAATTTTCCCCGGAAGATTAAACATGTTCATTCTATTTCCAGGAACTAATTATCCTATACATAACTATACACAGTTATTACGCATAAAGCCTGGATCTCTGAAGGGCTTCCCTATAGATCCTCAGTAGTCTCTGGTGATGCCTTGTGGCTGATGGAGAGATGCTATTTAGTGAACTTTCCATATCTTAGCTCATCTCTCTTCTCTATGGAATCCTTCTTAACTGGCATCTGCTAGTCTCTGCTAATCTCTGCGTTTCTCCAGGGTACCAGCCACAGTTGATAGTCTTTGATGACACAGCTGATAGTCCTCTATTGTTGAGGAGTGCATACAATTATTTCCTCCTCCAGGGTGCCAGCCACAGTTGTAGAACTTGATATCCTTACTTGCATTTGTAGAAGTTGATATCCTTGCTTGCATGCCTGCCTGAGGCCCTTTTACACATTTCTGTCTGTGGTATGTAACACAATTACATAGCAAGATAAAACCATAAATACTCTTTGTTGTTTGGGGCTTAAGATAAGAAAACCAGCTCTACCATCAAGGCAATAGCCATCATCAGAAGTCCACAGATAATGACAAAAATCTTTCCATTACTTTGGTCCATGTGTAGTAAAACAGAAACGAAAAGGAATTTGCCTTTCAGAGAAAGAGAAGGAATGTGCTTCTTCAGCCTAGAGAGTTATGTAACCTAATCTGAAAAGATAAACAGCTCAAGGTTTTGTTTCAAGTAAAGGAATCCAGTGCATTAAAAAACCTGACAATTAAAATTCTTTTTGGGTAACAAACCCATCAGTAAATTGCTGAGAAGTTTTCTCAGGCGAGCAGTGTCATTTTCAGGACTTCAATTACACTGAATAACTCATCAGGATGATGAAACTGTCAGGTTTGTGCTACTCAGCACAGGACAGACTATGACGAATAGCTAGGGAACATGCTAGTTTAACCCACATATATTTTCCCGTCATCAGCCTGAGTAAAAACTGATGTTCATAGCAGGTTTTGATTTGTGAATGATAGAAAAGAAAAACCTTTTTTTGTTGTTTTTTTATAGCCATGTCTTGCCTCTGTGGCCTCCCAGCATTGCTCAGCCTGGCCTATAACAGCTCTCTGTGCATTTCAAGGGACCTCACTTGTGAACTCAACACAGATGTACTTGGTGAGGGGTTTTCTCATGCACAGGATGGAATAGAGGCCCATGAATCTTGACTTGAAGGATACAAAACACATGTGCCATGAAAATAATTCTCAGTCTTTAGCAAAACTAGCTGAATTCAGTATGACAATTGCGAGCTGAAAGACTCTGCCGTGCATTTAGTGGTAAAATGAAAGACAGGAACATACATGCCTGTTAGTTTGGAAAAGATGGAACTAGGTGGGTCATGTTACTATTCTGCTGTACTATAGTTTTCTTCTTCTTTATATGAGTATATTGCAGATTCCTCTAAGGCTAAGGCAGGGTCAGGAACAAGGTCTGATACTCATATCTTCCCATACAACAGATGATCTTCTATAATTTAAGGTATAGGCATAGTTATTTGTAGAAATATTTGAACCAGTCTTCAGAAGTAAGTGTGTCCTCTGCATGGGTAGTGTAACACTTCATGACACAATATTGGAAATATTGTTTTCTTGATCAAAGGAACATGTCTTTGGAGAAAATAAATTTTTCAGGCACTTTTAGGAGGTCAGAAAAAGAGGTCAGCTATGAGAGACAGTCCAGGACAGTTACAACAAGGCCTCAAACCAGGCTGAAAGCCTGATCCCCTCAGCTAAATGAGTTCATGTAGGAGAAACTTACCCAAGTCTCTCTCGTCTGGGAGGCTGGCCAGTTCACCAAGGCCACCATGTACCCACACTGCCAAGATGTTGCCTGTTGTTGTTGTTGCCTGGCCAAAGGAGAAGGAGTGCAGCACTGTTCTGCTTCTGTTGCAGTTTTCCAGAGCCAAGAATTCAGCAGATGGGAAACAAAAGGGTTTATCAACTTGTTCATAAGGGGAAAAAAAATGGCTAGTATGCTGGGATGAGTGATAAAATGCTGCATCAGAGATCAGGAAGATGGGGAAAAGCTAGAGTATCTGTCCTGCATAGGAGTTAAATTATGCCTAAAATTATTAGAGATCTTTATCTATTTATATGAAAAAACCCTTGAGAAAAATGTGGAAGTTGAAGCAGGGAAGAGTCTGAGTCCTTTCTTAGTTAACCTGCGTAAGAGGAAAAGCAAATTATTGTGGCACATGCCAAGCTCTTCAAGGGGCTAAAATTGTTCAGCCAAGCTGTCCCACCAGCAATAAGGAGTGACCAAGAGGAGGAGGCAGGACTTGTTCCAACCTGAAAATCCAGACTCATGGGAGCAATGATGAAAAATTGTATCACATTAAAAACCAAACACAGAAACTAACAAACAAACAAACACACAAACAAACATTTAGTTGTCCGCATCCCAATTGTATGGTCTTGTTAGAAAAGTGTCTACAACTAATTTAAGAGCAGTGATTTGTTTGACAGTGGAAAGGAAACAAGAAAAATCTTGAAGGCACTGCATCCCAGAGCAGAGGAATACTTTCCAGGAGTACTTGATGAGTATTCCTATTCAGTCCTTTCCCTCAAGAGTGACAAATGTGACGCACTGGAAAAAAAAAGCTTGGATTAAGAAATGAAGAATCTTGTATGACAAAATGGGAGTGATCAGCACATGTAGGCAACTTGACAGAATGGGAAATGACACTGGGCAAAACAGCAGCGCTGTTTCCACACTAATATAGAATGAAGCCCTGCCCTGATGAGAACCAGACATTCTCTAGCTAATGTGGTACTTAAACAACAGCTGACACCAACCTCTGTAGACACAGTACTACAGAGATGCGATATGCTGGAAAACTGTAACCTGGGGCTCCATTCTGGGCCAGGGAGTTGCTGTTTCTCGAACAAGTGTGGGCAGGAACGTGTTTCTAGTGACATCAGCTAGAGCTCTGCTCTGACCCAAGTTGACTGTACTAACAGTTATCTTTCACAGATTGTAGCCAGAGGAAAGTATACTCAGCCAACAAACAAACAGTTCGTTCTCTTTCTTGTCCTAAGTGTTTAGCAGAGAGAGAAAACATTGCGTATACGCAAAACAATCAGTGAGTCTTGAGAAATGCTATTGTTCTCACGAGTCCAAGAGTGTTTAGAGAACTGTGTTTGTATTCTTATACCCTTTGTACACATGTGACATTTCCTGCTTTTTCAATGTAACAGCAGTACAAGACAATATTGAGAGTGCTGCAAGTAAAGTTGTCTCCTCACATTACCTCAAAAACTCATGAGAATTTTTATGCTAAAAAATTGAGACGTCAAAAAGTGGATAAACTTGAAAATCGTGATGACAGAAAAATTTATTTTTCCACCCAGAATTTTACCAATAATTTAGAAACAGAATGCATTGAAATGAAAAATACATGGCTACTCTTCTCCTCCTCACTCCCTGCTCCCTCCCTATCCAGCTATGGCAGTGCCCCAGAACTCAGCCAGGAACTCAGAGAAGGATCATGCACGCCACCACACTGCACAGAGGTATTTCCTTAGTTTCATTGTCTTCAGACTCTCTTATTCCCCTACTCATCAGCAATGCAGGAAGTGGCAGAGGAGAAGGCAGTATTGCAGCAACAAAATTACAGCAATAAAACTGAAATAAAATTGCAGAAACAAAAATTAAGCATCAACTAGCCGTTGATTGTGGTAGAAAGCTGGAAACAAGATTGGTTCTTGAAGCAGAAGACCAGCAAGCACCTTTGCCACAAACCGCGCTAGGTACCTGAGAAGGAGGATAAAAATGATAATCTATGTGATGGCACCTGTGTGAGGGAGCTCTTCCCTCCCACAGGATCGCACACCCTGCCTTGACAGCCGCTGCTTCTGCTCACAGGAGAATTCTAAGAGCACCACCTAAAGGGCAGTTTCTATTAACGCAGCGAAATGGGCAAAACGAGGACCCTCCTGTGCTTTTTTTCCTCCCGTTATTTTGGTGTGCAGGCGCGCACACGTCTATTCGGTTGAAAAATAAAATAGATGATCTCGTTTATGTTAGCAGTTCAAGTTTTAAGAGTGCGAATCTTTTCTTGTGCTTGCTTGTAAAACTACTTACTACCTTTTGCTTCCAGGGTTTGTTTCCTCTACCAGCCTGATGCCTTTTCTTCAAGTTAAAAGGAATTACTGGGACTTTTGAAATATTTTCTGCCTTATGAGGAAGAACGTCTTTACCCAAAACACATGTTTCTGTAGATTTCTGAGCTTAACAAGGTTATTCCTCAGAAAGCTAATTTCAAAATCAGGGGGGTTTTATCATTATTTATTTATTTTTTTGCTGCTTCCAAGTATCTCAGCAGATCGTATGATCTGGAAATAGAAGCATATTTATAAATTTTTTTGCAAGCACAAATTAAATTTCTCTTCTAAGTTCCAGGAACACAATACTTCAAGTAGTTGGTAATAGACCAATTTTGAAATATGTGAAATTATGAATGACAGTAACATTCGGAGCAGGGGAGAGAAGGTCTTTTCTAGAAATATCTCTGCATAAATATATTTCTTGCCTCAGCAGGGAATTTACTTTAAAACTAACTGCTGGAAGAGTAAGTAATACAAATTCCTAATGCTTATTATGCAAACAACACACTTTTTTTTAAAAAAAACTTTGTATCCTGTAGAAATAGCCTTTTTTAAGTCCAAGTGGGAAAAAGCTCTCAGCTGTGTATCTTGATAGATGTGAGCTGCATATCAGGCACAGCTTTGCTTTCACATAAGTGAAGAGCTGTCTACCTGCTGCACTTTCTTAGCACCTACCCAGCTAGGGTAGTTAATGCCTGGCATGGTTAGCAGTAATGTACAATATGATGCCTATATCCCCAGGTATTTAATGAAGGCTTGCTGATCACTGGTGAACTCTCTCAAGGAAGCAGACCAAAACTCACTAAAAGAGGCTTAGACTTGCTGAACCAATAATTTTGGTAGCAAATTTCAAAGAATGTCAAACTTTGATTCACACACATTACTTCTTGCATTCTGTAGTCATAGTGCACTCCTGCATTAGACAAATTACATATTTTTCTCCCTTTTCCTAGCTTTATTCGCCATTTTTTACTGACTTTTATTGAAGAGCCATTAGATTAATGTTCTTTTTGGAAAGATGCCTATAAGACCAGTAGGTCCTAGGAACTAAGTTTCTGCAGAAGCAAGAAGAGTACAGTCAGCTGGGGACTGGCTACTCTTGCCTGTGAGAAGTGGTACCACTAGTGAGTTCTTCCATGTTAGGCATTGTTTTCCCCATCAGCCTCCAATGACTTGATTTGCCTCAAAAATGACAGTCATCTACTAACATGATGTTTTGAAATTAAAGGCCAGGCTGGATGGAGCCTCGATCAACCTGATCTAGTGGGAGATGTCCCTGCCACGGCAGGGGGTTTGGAACTAGATTATCTTTGAGGTCCTTTCCAACCTAAATCATTCTATGATTCCATGATTCTGTGAGGCTGTGGAGGAAAGAGAGGCCCAAGAATTATGTTTAATATTCAAGGATCATCTCCTCCAAGCTCAAGAGTGGTCCATCCCAACAAATACAAAATCAGGCAGAACTGCCAGGAGGCCTGCATGGATGAACAAGGAGGTCCTGGCCAAACTCAAACACAAAAAGGAAGCCTACAGATGGTGGAAAAAAAGAACAAGCAACCTTGAAGGAATACACAAACACTGTCTGTAACATCCAGGGAGGAAGTTACAAAAGCTAATTTGCAAGTGGAATTTGGTCTGGCCAGAGTGTCAAAGACAAGAAGGGCTAGTATAAGTGAAGGTAAAAATGCAAGGAAACCTACATGGATAAACATGGCTAAAACAAAATACAAAAGGGGAATACATAAAGCATAGAAGTAGGGACTGGTAACCTGGGATTATTACAAGGAAATTGCTTGTGTAATCAGAGACCAGGTTAGAAAAGCTAAGGTCTTGACAGAGTCAAATCTGGCCAGCAATAGTAGAAATAACAGAAAAGAATTTTACAGGTACGTAAGAGAAAAAAAAAAGAGAGAGAATGTGAGGCCTCTCCAGAAGGATACAGGTGACCTGGTTACTGAGGACATGGAGAAGCCTGAAGTATTCAAAAACTTTTTTGCCGCAGTCTTCGCTGGCAACCACTCAAACCACACCACCCAGATCACACAGGGTGTTGGCTGGGTCTAGGAGAGTGAAGAACCACCCAGGGTAGGAGCAGAACAGGTCTGGGAACATGTAGAGAGCTTGAAGGTGCACAGGTCCATGGGACCTGATGAGATATACCCATGGATCCTGAAGGAACTGGCGGCTGAAGTTGCTAGGCCACTGGCCATCATATTTGAGAGGTCCTGGCAGTCTGGTGAAGTTTGCACAGATTGGAAAAGGGGAAACATAACCCCCATCTTTAAAAAAGTAAGCAAAGATAACCCAAGGAACTACAGACCAGTCAGCCTTATCTCTGTGCCAGGTAAAACCATGGAACAGATTCTCCTGGTAGCTGTACTAAGGCACATAAAAAACAATGAAGCGGGTGGTGACAGCCAACATGGCTTCACTAGGCGTAAGTCATGCTTGACTAATTTAGTGGCCTTCTACGACAAAGCTACAGTGAAAAGCTACACAGGAAAAGTGACTGATGTCATTTAGCTGAACTTTTGCAAAGTGTCTGACACTGTCCCACATGACATCCTTGTATGTAAAATGGAGAGACACGGAGTTGACCAGTGGAGCACTCAGTGGATAAAGAACTGGCTGGATGGTTGCACTCAAAGAGTTATGGTCAATGGCTCAGTGTCCACATGGAGACCAGTGACAAGCAGTGTTCCTCAGGAGTATGTTCTGGGTCCAGTGCTGTTCAACGTCTTTGTCAGCGACATGGACAATGGCATCGAGTGCACCCTCAGCAAGTTTGCTGAAGACACCAAATTTTGTGGTGCCGTGGACTCACTGGAGGAAAGAGGTGCCATCCAGAGGGACAGAATCACAGAATCATGGAATGTCGGGGTGGAAGGGACCTCAAAAGATCATCTAGTCTAGCCCCCCCTGCCAGAGCAGGATCACCTACAGCAGGTCACACAGGAACGCGTCCAGGCGGGTTTTGAATGTCTCCAGAGAAGGAGACTCCACA
>NW_009733459.1:9024-16392 GCF_000703405.1 Apaloderma vittatum
TCTCCTACGCTGCTCTCCAACAGGTCAGTCCCCAACCTATACTGGCACATGGGGTTATTCTTTCCTAAGTACGAAACTCTACACTTGCCCTTGTTGAATTTCATAAGATTTCTCCCCACCCAACCCTCTAGCCTGTCTAAGTCTCTTTCAATGGCTGCACAACCTTCTGGACATTGATAGGTTTGAGAAATGGGCCAGTGCAAACTGCATAAACTTCAACAAGTCAAAATGCAAGATGTTTCCCCTGGGTTGGGCCAATCTTAGGCACAAATACAAACTGAGCTCAGAGTGGGTTGAGAGTAGCCCTGAAGAGAAGGACTTGGGGGTGTTGATAGACAAGAAGCTCAACATGAGCCAGCAGGAGTTCATGCAGCCCAGAAGGCCAACTGCATCCTGGGATGTATCAAGAAAAACGTAGCCAGAACGTCAAGAAAGATGGTTCTCTCCCTTTACTCTGCTCTTGTGAGACCCCACCTCGAATACTGCATCCAGTTCTGGTGTCCTCACTGTAAGAGGGACATAGACCTGTTGGAATGAGTTCAGAGGAGGGCCACAAAGATGATCCAAGGGCTGGAGCACCTTTGTTATGAGGGCAAACTCCTTTATTAGCAAGGCTGGTCTTCAAGAATTCTAGGCCCCAGAGAACATGGGGAAAGTCTGGAAAGTCTGGAACAAGGACGTTGTACCCTTAGTAGAAGAGGATGAGGTCAGGGAATTCTTAAGCAAACTGGACTGATAGGATCCACCCATGAGTCCTGAGGACCCAGCAGGTGTCATTGTGAGGCCATTCCTGGTAAACTTCATCTGATCATGGCAACTGGGAGAGGTGTCTGAAGATCGAAAGCTGAAACAGCTAGGACTGTTCAGTTTGGAGAAGAGAAAGCTGAGGGACAATCTCATCAGTGCGTATAAGTATGTGAAGGAGGGGTGCAGAGAAGATGCAGCCAGGCTCTTTTCATTGATGTCCAGTGACAGGGCAAGAGGCATTGACAAACGGAAACACAGGAGGGTCCCTGTTAACATCAGGAAACAGTTATTCACTGTAAGGGTAACTGAGAACTGGCACAGGTTTCTCAGGGTGTCTGCGATGTCTGCATCCTTGGAGATATGCAAAAGCCACCTGACATGATCCTGGGCAACCACCTCTTGGTGGCCCTGCCTGTCCAGGGCGGTTGGACAACATGACCTCCAGAGATCCCTTCCAACCTGATTCAGATTGTAATTCTGTGAAATACAGAGCATAGGTTTGAATCTCCTCCCAACCACTGTAGTGGTTTGACCCTGGCTGGTGGGCCACGTGCCCACCACAGATGCTCCCCCCTCCATCTTCTCAGCTCGATGGCAAGAAAATATAATGAAGGGCCCATGGTCTTAGATAAGGACAGGGAGGTCATCCACATCTGTCATCCCAGGCAAAACAGACTTGATTTTGGCGAAATTAGTTTAATTTATTAAGAAACAAATCAGAGAAGAGTAATGAGAAATAAAAGCAGCTCTTATGAATAACACTTTCTCCCCAGACCTCTCTTCTTCCCAGGCTTAACATTAATCCCAGTTTACCCACCTTTTCTCCCTGAGCAGCCCAGGGTGACAGGGAATGTGGGTTGCAGTCAGTTCATTTGATGTTGTCTCCGCTGCTCTTTCTTCCTTCAGGAGAGGACTTCTTACTCTTCCCTTTGGCCATTATGGAGTCCCTCTCACAGGACATGATCTTCACACACTTTCTCCAACATGAGTCCTTTCACGAGAGACTGTTCTTGACAAACTGCCCCAACTGAGTCTGAGGCTTCTCTCTCTCCACAGGCTACAGCTTCCGGCAGCAACCTGCTCCAGCACAGGCTTCCCACGAGGTCACAACTCCCTTCTGGCATCCACCTGCTCCAGCATGGGGTCCTCCACAGGCCACAGGTGCACATCTATAGCCTGTCACCTCCATGGGCTTCACCATTGTCTTTACCAAGACCCATCTCTGCTCCAGTGTCTGGAGCACATACTCCCCACCCCTCTTCACTGACCTTGGTGTCTTCACTTTTTCTCACTCCTCTCTCTCTCTCTCTGTCAGTTGTTGTGTGATGTACTTCTTTTTTCCCCCGCTTCTTAAATATGTTTTCACAGAGGTGTTCCTATCCTATTATTACTGATAGGCTCAGACTTGCCCAGCAGCAAGTCCATCTTTGGAGCTGGCTGGCATTGGCTCTGTCAGACTTGGGGGAAGCTTCTAGCAGCTTATTGAATAAGCCACCCCTACAGCGCCCCTGCCACTGAAATCTAGCCAGGCAAATCCAGCACACCTATTTAAATGCTTTTGGTTAGAAGACCAAAATAGGACTCAGGTCTCTCATGAGACTGTGTTTCCTGCCCAGCCTAGAAAGGCAGACAGTACTTTTCTCAGGCTCTGTTGCTACTTTTGTTTCTCAGTTAAAACAAGAAAGTACGGTGATGTGACTAATGATAAAAAGTCAAAATGAAAAAATCAAAATATGAGCACAGCAATGCAGATCTAAATAATGCTAGGCTGTGAATTTTCTATGGATTTGTGTCTTAACCAAAGCAGCCCTTTATTCAGAGTTCTGAACTGCCTTAACCATGAAGATACATTGTTTTTCCTGAGAAAAGCAATGAAGCAGATGGCAGCATATGTCGGTTTTTGAGGGTGATATGAGGTCTTCTGTGGTTGGCACTCTGCAAAGTAGAATTTTTATATCTGCAGGGGATTTGTAATTGCAAGCTGCACAGAGGAATAAACATCACATAAGAAATTGATCTAATGAGGGTTAATGACAGAACAAAATCTGTTATTTTATGTTAATTTCATAGCAGTTGCAAACTTTAAGAACATTTTGAACTATTTACAGCAGAAAGATTGATTAGCACATGAATATGTTAAACAGAGTGCCAAATGAGGGGAGATTGAATTGATAAGCAGTAAATAGGATGATCACCCTTTCATGTACAGTTTTGCTCAGGAAAAAGCAACTAATTTTTCTTACTCTACATATACAGCTTTCATGAGGCAAAATTTTAACTGGAACTTACAACCTAACAAATTTCCTTATTTTTCTTTGTTTTGCTTGTTCAGATCATGATGTGAGCAAGTATAAAAATCTTCCCTAGATAAGATATCACAAAAGTCATTAAGACCAGCAAGTTCCTTAGGCAGATATTGTCTGGCTCCATTAATATTCTAGCATGAAGTGACGTCAATTAAATTCCATTTTTATTTGCTCTGTGTGATAAGCTATGAGATAAGGTCTCAAAATTTGGAAAAACTTCATATTCACCTCCATTTACAGAGGTTTACTCTTTGGTTAACCAGTCAGCACTGGTTACTGTTTCTGTAAAACTCAATAGCAGCATGAATGTTGTTTAAACATGTTGCATTTTAAGAAAATGGTTTGGAGCTTCAGTCATATTTTTTTTTAAATAGTTTACATTTCTTATGAACAACTGTCCTTTTGAACAAGTGAAATACTCCACAAATTAAACAGAAGGAAAAAATTCTCTTTCTCCCATGCTTTCTCTGTGTGCCCTTCTCCCCATATGTAAACCACAGGTTAAATACAGAAGCAATGTCACCTTAAGCAGGGAGTTATTTCCCAGGGAACTCCTTCTTTCCATAGATAGTAGACATAGCTACAAAAAGTAACATATTAGGAAAGTGCTGTATTTTAAATTGTAAAGTACAGAATTATTCTTTGTGGCATTTAAATAGATAACAGTGACATGTTGTGCTTGCTTCAAACCAATGATATTTCAGGTGCAGCACCTAAGAAAAAGAGTAAGAGAAATACTTATCAGGCTTCCTATGCCTTGTTTCATGTTCTTTCCTCAAAGATCTCATGCTGTGACGAAGCACAAGGTCATGCAAGCAGCAGATGGACTATCTCCTGAAATTGCCACAATGCCCAAAGAGAGAAGGGCACAGGCTGTTCCTCTTTAACCGCCCATGCCACAGGCATGGCTGCACTGCAGACCCCATGGCGGGATGGGCAGGCAACCGTCCTAGACCATCTTCAATGTTCCTCAGATACCTCTGGCCAGCCAACTCAGCTTAATGCCATGTGGTCTGTAAACGCCTCACACTCTCCCTTTTCTCTGACAAATTATTTTCTCATTATGACTGAACTGAACATGCTGCTCTCACAACTCTGTCAAAGATTCACTATTTGTCTGACTAAGAGGATGAAAGGGGGAGTAACGACCTTTTCTGGTTGCTAGAAGCACACTTGAACCTCAGTGTTTGTTAGGGAAGCAGATCTACAAGAGGCCCAAACAGTTTAGGTTTTGTTCATTCTAAAGCCAGTCAGAGAGTTCGTTTTTCCCATCAGTTTTGGAATTTGAGAGCAGCCTAAGAGATTGCTAGATAAGCTGGCAAGCTTACACCAATTTCCTTTCCTTCCTTGATACAGTCCCGAAAACCGATTAGGTCTGGGCATACTCTGCCTGTGAGCCAACCTCCCTGGCTTGTGCTTTGATGTGCCTTAAATTGAAAGTTCTTTGGGAAGCAGGTCTGCTAAACACTTGGTATGCTTCCTTTATTGGAGATGGCTGTATTAACACTATTAGCACTAACAGTACTGTCTTGTTCTGTGTCAGAAAGAAGATAGCAACATTCTGTAACACAGACACTCCACGACACTTCTTGTAGTGTGACTTTCCAGCAATCAGATTGCAGCAGTCATGTTCCTGTAATGACAATGGTGAACAGCAGTCATGACACCAGTAGTGAAAGCATGTGAGATTTTCTTTATTTTTTTTTCTGTAACAGAAAGCAGTAATAATTAATCTGGCAGTTTCTTACTAACCAGTTTCTGTTTAAGTTATCCCCAGAGCTTACTTGGTAATGGTGTAACTGCACTGTCCTTCTCAACACATGAGGTAGCTTAGTAATTAGAACACAGAGAAATGAGTCACAAGGGACTAAGTCTTGTGCTTGTTGAAGTGAAAGAAAAAAACCCTGCTTGTTTTAACAGAAGAGGATAAAGCCTGTGGAATGCAATCGACAACTTCAAAACTAATTCATTAACAGGCGTTCAGCTGTTTCTCTTCAAACCTGCATGCTTTCATACATCAGAATTATTTTCAGCAATTTGACAGGTGAAAGTGTCAAGTCTTCTACTTTGATGGCAATGTTGGAGCTATTTTTGCGTCATTAATACTTATTACCAAAAACTGCATGATTTTCCAGTGGTTTGGTCATGGCTTTGGTCATGGCATCACCTAATGAAACATTATATCCTCTTTGACTGTGTCTCTTGTGGCACGTAGGAAAAGGAACAGCCCACCTGAATGCCAAGAGAGCTTTAACAGAGAAAATAGCCAATGTTTAAATCAAATACTGGATTACATGTAACATTTTAGACAATGGAGCAATACTGTATCAAAGCTTCAAGTAGATTCCTGCAGGACATACCCAAAGCATATAGTCCATGTATCAAAGTGAGTAAAGAACATAGCTGTCTATAAGACAGATCAGAGGTATTACTCCAGTCATCTCATCAGATTTCCTGTTAAACACGGCAAATAATTTCACTCTGTGATAACGACATTAAATCCCTAATTATGGAGTGACATTACAGACAATTCAATGTCATTGCAAAACACCTCAGAGCAGCAAAGACACCTCTCTGTTGACAGCAACTAGGATGCTGTAACTGTTACTTACTGTTGGATAAAGCTGCTAAGAATAGTACTTTAGGGTTCCCAATAAGCTACTGAACCTTTGGATGATGATTGTCTGCTTCAGACAACAAGATGCTTCCCCTGCAGGGGAAGGGGGTAGTTGTGCATTGTGTTCTTGAAATGGGTTGTAAACTGGAAGGGTTATAAGTGCTTTACAGATTGCAGGTCAACTGGATTATCTTTTGATAAATCCTGACACTGAGGCTCTTGGCAATCACACAGTTGCTGGTAGTATAGTGGTACTACTTGAGAAACATATTTTGCTACAACTATACACATACCCTTCTGTATTAGCCAAGATGGAAGGTACAGCTTATGCCCCTTGTGCTGCCTGCGGACATAAACTTCTTCTGCTTATATTTTTAACCATGAAAGATTCATTTCTTCAGAAGTAGTACCAGCTTGGGATCAGCATCATGCTAATCTGCCTGCACTAAGCCTTGCTGGAGTGTTGCCCACTAGAATCGGGCTTTGGGCTGTTGAGCAGCCGCTCTTGCAGTCTCCAGCTCCAGCCCGTGTTCTCCAGCAGGTATGTGCCATTTGAGAAATACTGGATATGTGTAGTCACAGCTTCACGCGCTTCCCTGTCAGCCTACTTGATCACAGCAAGAACAATCTTCTGAGTATGCATAAAGTGTGGCATCCTTATTTCTCCCACACCTCATTTCTCCTGCATGCTTCTCCCCTAACCCTTAGTACAATGCCACATAACACAGAAGTTTTGTGGGGATTTTGCATAGACTGTTCATCCCAGGGGAACACCTGCTATTCTACTTGTGAAGCTTCAATGCACACCATGCAGAATTTCCTGTGCAATTTATTCCTATAACTTATTGTACATATCTCTTTCTTATACGCTCAAGAACCTGAGGTGGGGAGGTGGGGGAGGAAGGGGGAAATCTTACCTCAGGCACTCAAGCACTGCAAAATTAAATGAACCACCACTCTGAAAATTTCTGTCCTCCTCGCTTGTAAACAGATGCACCACCAACGTGACTCAGAGATCCACTAACACAAGAGGCAGTTTCAGCGAGCCAGAGGGAGAGATGCCCACAAGCAGGGCCAGGGCAGCCAGACATCTCCTGTAAAGTTAAGAGGTGAGACAAAGGATGCACCATGCTAGAACTCTGGAGAGGACCAGGAGGACCAGCAGCACCTGGGAATGCCTGTGCAGGGCCATCACATTTGCAGCCACCACTAGAAAACCTACTAGAATAACTACCTACACTAGAATTATTTTCACAATCCCTTTCAGAGAATCACAGAATCACAGAATCACAGAATGTTAGGGCTCGGAAGAGACCTCAAAAGATCATCTAGTCCAACCCCCCTGCCAGAGCAGGATCACCTACAGTAGGTCACACAGGAACGCGTCCAGGCGGGTTTTGAATGTCTCCAGAGAAGGAGACTCCACAACCTCCCTGGGCAGCCTGTGCCAGTGCTCTGTCACCCTCACAGGGAAAAAGTTTTTTCTGCTGTTTTTCTGGAACCTCCTATGCTCTGGCTTGTATCTGTTGCCCCTTGTCCTATCATTGGACATCACTGAAAAGAGCCTGGCTCCATCCTCCTGACACTCCCCCTTTACACATTTATAAACATTAAGAAGGTCACCCCTCAGCCTCCTCTTCTCCAAGCTAAAGAGACCCAGCTCCTTCAGCCTTTCCTCATAAGGGAGATGTTCCACTT
>NW_009733460.1:0-6999 GCF_000703405.1 Apaloderma vittatum
TGGCACCCCAGGTGGGACTTGTCTTGCTTGAGTGCAGGACCGACTGAGGAGTGAACTTCCTAGGCGTCCCGAGCTGAGCTCTCGGAGGAACTTCGCCTTCAGTCATTCACTGCTGCAGCAGACAATGACCATCTCTAATAGCTGCGGAACCAAACGGTATGTTTTATGAGAAGAGGGAAAGCCAGTAAGTTGTAAAGAGAGCCACCAGTAATTCGCGCAGAGACGTCTGGTGTACGGCAAAGTCCCCGTGAGAAAAAGGGTACCCTGGTATGTGCTGAGAGGGGGTTGTTGACCACAAGAGGTGGCCGCTAGCGATCTTGAGGGTAGATCCGAGTAGCCCTAAAGATTGCTGCTGCACCCCAGATGGGAGGACGGACCTGCTAATGACTGTGTAAGAAGCAGGAGAAGGGTAAGCGGAATCTTTCCTCTTGTCATATGACTAATTGGGTTTTGATAGCAGCTGCCAGAGGGATAACATCTGGTGTAATAATTGTCTGTTTGATATTTTGTTGTCGTAATTGTAACTGTCCATTCATTCTGATATAGAAAACGGATATTGTGTGTGTGCGACTGAGTGAGACTGAGACGCAGTTTGACTGCGACGCGAGTGCGGAGTTCTGCCCCGCGGTTCCACCTTCTCCGCGAGGGGAGTGGCTGGGAATGGATGAAGCGAGTGACAACTAGATCTGTATAGTGTCACTGTCCTATGCACGGGGGGAACGATTACTCTTGTAACCCACTGTATATTCTTAGTTGTCACCATTGTAATAATTGGGTATATGTAGAGCAGTGGGGGAACTATTTCTGTACTCTTGTACGTTTTGAAGGAATTGGGATTGTGTTGAAGGCAAATTAATAAGAGTGTGGTGTGGGAAATTTAAAGAGTATAATGAATCAATAAAAGCAATGGGTAACAGGGCAAGATCTCCACGAAAAGCCCCTTAGGATGCATTTTAGCACACTGGAAAGATATTAATGGAACGGGGGGTACTGAAAATAAGAGAACTCTTATAAAATATTGCAACCAGTGGTGGCCGCTTTATAAGCTTGAAGATGGGGCTAAATGGCCACTTAACGGAACAACTGATTACAATACAGTTTTACAGCTAATGTTATTTCTAAGGCGAGAAGGGAAATGGGATGAGGTCTCATATGCAGATATGTTCTTTACCCTCCGTAATCACCGAGAATGGCAGAGGGAATGTGGAATGGTACCACCACAGGACCAACTGGTAATAATATAAAACGTTGCTGTTCAGCCTGCAGCACAGGGCAGAGATGCACTAGGGCTGATAAGATTCACCAAATGCCAGAGCCAGAACTGAACGATCTGTACAGGCCTCCCACCGAAACCAAAGAATTGGACGAGGAATTGAATAATATTGACCTTCCTTTTCCTCCGCCACCCCCAGAGCCCCATAGTCCTGTTGCCTCCCACGTTAGGAGCAAAACTACCCCCACTCTAATACAGGCAGCTTTGAGAGAAGCAGTGGGAGTAGACGGAGGAACAATGTTATTAAAAATTCCCTTTGCAACTGCTGACCTAGAAGCCTGGAAGCAAGTAGTCGGACAATACCGAAGTGATCCAGTGAGTGTCGCTAAACGCTTTTGGTTCATTGTTAAACAGCACAATCCAGATTGGCAAGACATACAGCTGTTTTTGGACCATTTAACCGAAACAGAGAAACAGCTGGTCTTAAAAGTAGTGGGTGATTTAGCCGAGGACCACTATAAGACAGTAGGAGGGGATGTTAAAGAGTACTTTCCTCTCCAGAAACCAGATTGGGATCCCAATAGACATGCCCATCTAGAAAGGCTAAAAGCATATTAGGAATGGATTGCAAAGGAGATGGAGAGGGCTACCCCTAAACCTATTAATTGGTCTGCCTTATATGAAATCAAACAAAAACCCTCGGAATCACCAACTGAGTTTTTGGATCATTTGCGAGAAGAAATGCATAAAAACACGACACTGGATCCCCGGTCCGAAGTAGGAATACAGCAGTTAGTCTCCCTGTTCACAGGGCAATCAACTGGAGATAACAGGCGCAAATTGCAGAAACTACGCCCGACGGATAGCAGGAATTTGGAGGTGTTATTGGAGGAGGCATGGAGAGTGTATAGCAATAGAGAAGAGGAAAGCAAGAAAGTACTGAAGAGGATCGTGGCAGTGATGGAAAAAGAGACACGAGTACCTAGGAGGGGGCCAAAGTTGGATCGAGATCAGTGTGCGATTTGTAGGCAGAAGGGACATTGGAAGGCAGCTTGTCCAGAGAGACAGGAAGGGAATTGTAGAGAGGAACGAACAGGGAAAGGAAATCAGCGGGGGAATGGAAGGGTGGTAGCAAGTGTTGAAGGGGATTGACGGGAACCGGGGGAGTCTACCCTAGCGGATCGACTGGTTGCTATAAAGCTAGGGATGGAACAGGAGCAAGTGGAATTTTTAGTGGACATGGGAGCAAAGTATTCGGTTTTGTATCAGGCTTTAATACCTTTGGATAGTGATTATATATTTGTAAAGGGGGCGACTGGCCAAAGTGAAAAGGTGTATTTTTGTAAACCTCTGAAGTACAAATCGGGCAAACATGTGGGGATTCACAGATTTTTGTATATGCCTAATTCTCCTAAATCTCTTCTAGGGAGAGATTTGCTGAAGCAATTGGGGGCAGTAATTACGTTTAAGGGAGGGGATATTACTCTGGAGGTGAAAAATCACAATTACGTACAAATAATGGGTCTGTGCCTAATGAGTGTTCACACAGAAGGAAAAACAAACAAAGAAGTTTTGGATCAGGTGTACCCAGGAGTGTGGGCTACTGAGGTGCTGGGCAGAGCTAAAAATGCCATCCCTGTCGAAGTGAAGCTTAAGGAAGGACAGCAACCGGTAAGAATTAAGCAGTACCCCTTAAGAAAGGATGATTGAGAAGGAATCAGACCGACAATAGAAAAGTTCCTGGAATTAGGACTACTAAAAGAATGTGAGTCTGATTTTAACACTCCCATATTACCCGTCCGGAAACCAGACGGGTCGTATTGGATAGTCCAAGATCTAAAAGCTATAAATAAAATCACTGAAGATTTATACCCAGTAGTTGCCAACCCTCACACACTCTTGATAGCATTAACACCTGAATTGTCTTGGTTCACTGTTTTAGATCTCAAAGATGCCTTCTTTTGCCTCCCCCTCCAAGAAGCCAGCCAGAGAATATTTGCCCTTTAATGGGAAAATCCTAGGAGTGGGCGTAAAACCCAACTCACTTGGACAGTGCTGCTGCAGGGGTTTAAAAACAGCCCTACTACATTTGGAAACCAGCTCGCAAAGGATTTTGAAGCTTGGATACCCCATCAGACGAAGGAAAACTACTGCAGTATACAGATGACCTTTTAATAGCCACTCGAACAGGGCTATCAGGTGTGCCGGAAGAAGGCCCAGATGGTGCAACGGCCGGTGACATACCTCGGGTATGAGATCAGTGCAGGGCAGCGGGTTCTGGGACAAGCCCGAAAGGAAGCCATATGCCAGGCCCCAAAACCAGAGACTGTAAAAGAGCTACGAACCTTCCTGGGAATGATGGGGTGGTGCAGACTGTGGATCTATAACTATGGACTCCTGGTGGAGCCACTGTATGCGTTGATAACTGACGAGAAACACCTACAGTGGAACCCTGAGGCCACCGAGGCTTTTGAGCAGTTGAAGAGAGCCCTCATGTCAGCCCCAGCCCTGGGGCTCCCAGACTTAAGTAAGCTATTTTTCCTGTTCCCGCATGGGAAGCAGGGAATCACACTGGGGTTACTAGCTCAGGATCTAGGCCCCTACCGACGAGCGGTGGCTTACTTCTCCAAGCAGTTAGATGTAACTGCAAAAGGGTGGCCAGGATGTCTGTGAGCTGTAGCCACCATCATTTTAAATAACCCGGAAGCACGGAAGTTTACACTAGGGCAGAAGATGACTGTGCTGGGTTTGCATACTGTATCTGTGGTTCTAGAAGCAAAAGGGGGGCATTGGCTTTCTCCACAACGGTTCCTGAAATATCAAGCGATTCTGGTAGAACAAGACAATATAGAAATAGTCGTGACTAACACTATCAACCCAGCTTCCTTCCTCAGTGGCCATACAGGGGAACCAGTGATTCACAACTGCGTGGAGACCATTGAAGCAGTTTTTTCAAGCCGTTCGGACTTGAAAGACAATCCCATAGAAGGTGCTGAGAACTGGTTCACTGATGGGAGCAGCTACATGCAGAATGGAGTGCGTCGATCTGGATATGCTGTCACCACAAGACAAGACCTCTGCCCAGAAGGACCTCAGAGCAGAAAGCAGAAATAATTGCTCTAACAAGAGCCCTGGAGTTGGCTGAGGGAAAGACTTAACATTTATATGGACTCTAAGTATGCCTTCGGAGTGGTACACGCACATGGAGCAATCTGGAAAGAACGAGGTTTATTAACCTCACAAGGGAAGAATATCAAACATTCGGAAGAAATTTTGAAACTGCTCAAAGCTGTACAACTTCCTCAGAAGACAGCTATAATGCGTATAAAGGCGCACCAAAAAGTGAGTTCCGAATTAGAGAAGGGAATGAGCTGGCGGATGGAGAGGCAAAACAAGTGGCAAAGCAAAAGGTAAAAATTGAAGGAGCCTTGGTCTCTGATGGGCAAATATCTTTGGAAGGTAAGCCCCAATACACCAAAGAAGATAGGAAAGTCATTACTCACTTAGAGGGGACATTTAATGAAAAGGGCTGGGCCATTACTCCAGAAAAGAAAGTGATTATTCCATCCTATTTGACGTGGCCCCTAGTGAGAGAGGAACACAGAAAAGGACATTGGGGAGCAGAAGCACTGTACAAAGATTTGACAAAGAGAATCATAGCTAGGAATCTGTACACTATAGTTAGACAGGTAACACAGCAGTGTGATCTTTGCCTCCAGACTAATCCTAAAAATACACCCAGGCCTGAGATGGGCCAAACTGGAAAAGGAAACGGCCCTGGGCAACAGTGGCAAATTGATTTTTCAGAACTGCCAAGAAAAAGGGTGTATCACAACCTATTGGTGTTAACAGATACCTTTTCAGGTTGGCCAGAAGCCTTTCCTACAAGAACTGCGAAAGCCAGAGAAGTAATTAAGGTACTAATCCAAGAAATAAGACCCAGGTTTGGAGTTCCCGTCGCAATATCTTCTGATAGAGGACTCCACTTTGTTTCAAAAATAATACAATGGATCAGCCAACACCTGGGAATAAATTGGCAGTTACACACCCCCTATTGACCACAGTCCAGTGGGCAGGTGGAAAAGATGAATCGCTTAATTAAACAGCAGATTGTAAAATTAGGCAAGAAGTCCACTTAACCTGGCCTCAGTCCTTACCTTTGGCCCTCCTATGAATTCACACAAGACCTCACGCAAAGGAAGGACTGAGCCCTTTTGAAATTTTGTATGGTTGCCCTTACAGTATACAACAAGCAGTGTCTACTCAGATTGGAGATGAATTTCTAACTAGTTATATGATTGAACTAAGTAAGCAAATTAGGAAAATCAAGAAACATGTGTTTGGTACTCAAAGCAGAGGCCTAGATGGTCCAGTACATGATATACAACCCGGGGATTATGTGTATGTTAAGTCTCTTGCAGAAAAATCTCTAAACCCACAGTGGGAAGGACCGTACCAAGTGCTGCTGACCTCCTTCACTGCAATCAAGATAAAAGAGCAGAACACTTGGATCCACCACTCCAGAGTAAAGAAGTCTTGCAAGTCACCATGGAAAGTGGTCCAGGTCCAGCCGGGAAAATTATATTTTTCTCATTAATAACTTTAGGAGCGGGATGGGATTCTAATTCACACTACACTCTTATGAAAGGTGTTTCTCAAGCCACAGATAGAACCGACTGCTGGATATGTTCCCGAATGCCTGAGCATGGGGAAAGCCAATGACCCTAACTGGCATACCCATACCAAAAGATAAATTCACATCCCACTTATGGATTGATATGGAATGGGAATCTACTGGAAATGAGAAACAGGGATCAAAAATTGTAAGCCCTGAAAGTGACGTCCCCTACTGTACATGCGTAAAAAGATGCGACCCTCTGAAGGGGATGGGAAAATTAGATTGTAAAGATAGCATATATGTGGGGAACCGCACAAATTGTAATCAGACCTGGGAGATGGGGACGTTCCGCTTATCAGGCGAACGTGGTGGCCATTACGCTACAAAAACGCCCTCTTGGCTGGTACTGGCTATGTAACGGCACTGCTTACAAGGCCCTATCTGCAACATTGGAAAGGAATCTGCACCTTAGGGGCTATAGTCCCTAATGTGACAATACATTCTACATTAAAAGACCGTGGGGAATGGAGTAAAGCGCCTCTTAAAAGGGTCTGTGGAGCAAACCCTTTGATAGAAAAGTCATCTGCCTTTCATAGTTTCGCTAGATGGTTTGTCCCGTGGTTAGGAGTGAGTGAATTAGAGAAAGCAATAGTAAACATTTGAGCACCAACAGAGGCCATTGAAAACAGGACGACGGATGCTATCCGAGCACTTCAGACAGAAGTATCCAGCCTGTCAGAAATGGCTTCACAGAATCAGATGGCTTTAGATCTTTTGCTAGCTTCACAAGGGGGAGTATGCATGGTAATAAATACAAGCTGTTGTATGTATGTAGACCAGAGTGGGAGAATTGCTACGGACTTACAAGAAATTTGGGAACTAACCAAGATATTACACGAGGTGACTAAGGGTGATACTTCTTGGAGTTTTTCTAACCTATGGAAAGAGCTTACCTCATGGCTTCCTGACTTAACTTGGCTAAAAACGATAATTATAACGCTGTTGGGATTCCTGATTATAGTGATATTGACTATCCCAGTGCTGATAATTATTAGGTATTCCCTTTGGGTCTGTCAGAACTGTGGGAATGCCTATAGTACCTGGAAGAAACATCAGCTGAGACAGAAGTTAGAGTCAAATAAATATTTTGAGTAAGTAATTACTAACA
>NW_009733461.1:0-242 GCF_000703405.1 Apaloderma vittatum
TAGGGAATTCGAGTGGAACGGCGTGACCGATTTATCCCGCTCCTCGCTTTTCTTCCCCGATGAAACCTCCGTTCTTCAGCAGGGACCGCTGAGGCTGCCCGCCGCGAAGGAGGTGTCACCATCTTCTCAATCAACAAAACCCTTCCTCGGGTTGTGTCGAGGTTTCTGTCCAACTTTGGAGAGCCCCACGGCGAGTGACGGCGCCAGTAGCACCTGTGGCAGGTGGAACTCCCACCTCCCTG
>NW_009733461.1:273-45383 GCF_000703405.1 Apaloderma vittatum
GGCAGCGCTCTAGTTTCTCCTCATCTTCACCTGCTGCCCAGGGAGGGTTTCATAGTGTTACATTGCCTTGAATTCACACGTTCCCTAAGCCAGTGAACATCTGTGTAACATCCACAAAAAAGAAAAATCCATCACCTGGAATGTTCCACCATGCCCTCCTGATGGTTGGGAGTCCAAGCCCACTTGTCAACGCACCTGTTGTTTCTGTTCTGAGTCATTTTTTACCTTTCGGGGAGTGGTTAAGTTTTTTAACTGTTCTGCAAGATTCATGTATTTTTGCACTTTCTGTAACCGCCTCAGTGAGTGCGGAAGGTTTGTCCTCGTATTCGTGCGACAGACCTCCCAAAGCCACAGCCCAGAAACGCAGGGAAGCAAAGTCTGCCTTTGGAAAGCTTCAAGTGCTGCAGGGTTAAATTCAAGCAACAGACTGTAAGGAGCTGCAGGGACAACAATCCTATTTGGAGCGACCAGGACAGAAATAGATGTCTTAAGATAAAACAGGCTTGGAACACATAGTGTAAAATTCTACAAAGCCAATAAGACTACTATTACTTCTGTCAAACTGCTACTACTACTCTTCTATCAAAATGTGAGTCTAGCTTTTGTCCATAGAAATGGGATTAAAAATTAAATACAGAATGGTCTAGACAGACAGGAATGACAAGTTGATTAAAATTGGAGACAGGAAACAAGGGAATCCTGTTCTAATCCTGAATCTGCTGCATTCACTCGGTGATTAACCACTCCAAATAGCCACAGTTAAATACCCTTGTTTTAAAACAAGGATAACAGTGGCTTAATTAACAAATCCATATAATTCTTTTGGCAGTTAGTGGAGTACATCTTGGGAAAATATAAAATATATTGCAAGTACTAAGCATTAACGTGGTTACTCCACCAGATCAGTAGTCTGCTGTAGCATGCTAAATCATAAACCAATTAAAATAGCTGCTGCTTCCCCGTCGCCTTCAGTTCCCTGGTCGTGTATAACAGCTGGTGTTGACTACATGAAATATGTTAGCAAACTCTATAGTATTTTCTTCAGCTTAGCATTTCCATTTATGCCTTTAAAACAGAGTGAGGAGCTTAGACGCCAAGTAAACAAGCTAGATTTTACTGTAAGATGTTGTAGAAGAACATAGAATGGCAAGGTCATTAAGTCCATCTTTTGTAGATAATTTATCTTTATGGAGGCAAACACTTTGGTCCCACTTAGCTATGAGAAGACTTTCACTTTTCCTGTTTGTTTTCAGCTCAGGCTGTATTTAGCCCCTAGCTAGCCACTGTAACTATTTGCTCTTGGAAACTTTTCTCCTGCTGCAGTGACAGCTATTTTCCTGTAGAGATTTTACAAGTCCAATAGTTGCTGAAGCATAAATGTTTCCTAAACGTGTAGTTTGTATACTTTTGTTTTATTGACATTTTAGATCACTGAACTTAATTAAATCTCTGCACTGCTGACCCTGTATAAAATGTAAATGTTTGTTTTGTAAGTCTTATCTGGGCTAGCAGGCAAGAATTCCATGTAAGTAATGTGGTAATTACAGCAAGTAGCTATGTTGGGGTTTTTTTTCCCCTGAAGAGAAGGCTTGTTGCTTGTACCTACATAAAGCCAAATGACATTAAAAAACCCTCTTAATCTTTCCCTGCTAATTGCTCAGTGACAAATGTTTTAACTGTACTTAAGATCTCAAATGCTACATGAAGCAAGCAAGCAATACCAACCTATTGAGAAGTAACTGAGTGCTAGATATCTAAGTGATATATACTAGATATATACATGATATACTAGATATACAAGTGATTTTGGCACAACAGATCCAGGCTTCACTGTAATCAAAACTTGTTGGAGCATTAGAGAGGATGGGGTTTTTTTTCCCCTGCATGTTTGTGTTCTTCATTATTTAAGAACACTTAACTTTGCATAATTTAAAGCCTTGTTACTTAATTTGCCATTGCAACTTCACAAAAGACCAGGTTTAACTCCTACTAGATTTTCAGTTGGTAAACTTTAAACAGTTCTGTTTTGGGTCTATTTGTTGGGGGGTTTTGAGACAAGACACTTTCACCTTGAATTGAATAGAATTCACAAGCCTGTATGTTTTCAGTTATTGCTGTGAATTTCAAGAGCGGTAATACTAATACTTAAATTATTTTGCAAGGAACTCAAGTAGCTCAATAATTACAGCAACAGCTTGTGGGCCAGTAGCATGCTTTCTAATCCTCTCTAAACTATTAGTGTCTGACCTCATCCAGATCACTTCATCTCACTATTTCAGTCATCTTAGCTAAACAAAGTTGAATTTTTCTTACAGTCTAACCTTACTCAGCCTTCTGTGGCTTAACATGACTAGTTGGCAAAATTTATCAAGTAGCTGTGAGAGTGTCTTTCAAATATGAACTAACAGATACTCCTTTTTCAAAACTTTCCAATCATTTTTATTTAGATTTGTTACTTTTTTTACTGCCTGCTTGAATGGGACAGAAGCCTCAGAACAGGCTTCCTGGATTTATGTAATTGAGGAGTCCAGTTATGAAGATAGCCTTTCTTCCAGTATGTAAATTCAGAGCCAAACTATCTTGGAAATTCACATTATGTCTCCACTAGCATCTTACAGATTGTACATTTTCTTAATTTTTTTTTTTTAAATATCAGGTCATATTGGATGCTTATTTCAAGTTTTCTAAATATCCATGGTTAAAGTCACAGTTGCAAGATTTTGCTAAACACGGCAAGATAACAATGCAAATTTTATGATATTGATTTCAGGGTGTTAATGTTTTGATTTCTTTATACCAAAAAGCTCAAGAGATCAGTCAATCTCATAAAAAGTTTGAAAAATTGACATGTAATAGAACCAGAAGTGTACTGTAACTCAAATTACTTTTAACTTCTGCTTTTCTAAGCAGTACCTAGACAAGTCACTTAGACTCCATACCCAGCATAAATTCAGATATCTATTATTATCAATCTGTAATTTAATGCTGGTTCAGAACCCCACCTTTTTTTTCTCCATGCGTTACAAATTTAATTTGTTGACACCAGGTTTCATTCAACCTGTTGCACTACTATATAGGTATCTCGGTATTTAAATGCTACACTCTTTGTCAGTAGGACGGCATCAAACAAGTATTTAGAAAACACATTTTGTGATAAAGAAATACACATACAGACATCACCGTTAACACTGCTAACGGCGCAACCATTAAATAACTCAAAACCAGGTTACTATTCTCTGAAGCTACTTGCAACTTTTAATAATTTCGTGCTTTTGGATGCTCTCACTAACAGCAGAACCTCCCGGCTGCAGTCAGCTCCTTTTTAAGGTGCCTGCTGTGAGGGCCGTTAACACAGCCCGTGTTCTCCTGGCCGGGCAGCTTTTGCAAGCCGGGTTCTCGTTCCTCCGTGATGCGGGAGAACCAGCGGGAGCGGACGGCCCCGGGCTGCTCGCACCGCACCAGCACCACCCGGTGGGCATCGCCCCTCATGACGGACTCCTGCCAGCGCTGCGCTGCCTGCGAGTGGCACCGCACCTCCCTGCCTGCCCTTCAACAACTTTTCTTTGGGATCCGCAAAGTCAAACAGTGTAAGAAGCAGGTGACAGCTATGTTAACGTCAAAATGTTATTTGATGGAGTAATCTGCCTTCGTTTTGACAGGAGGTATGTTTCAAATTAGTTTACACGACTGCATTTTTGTTTCAATGAGCAGTTGGACTGGGCAATTATCTCTCATTTTGAGCAACTTTAATTTTGTATGGGTAATCAGCTAGATGCTGGACAATAACTTTAGCACGGCTGCTGTGAGTTCCTAATCAAGTGGAGCAAAGAGTTTGAGCACCTTTGCAAGCTGGAGGTCGTTAAGATTAAGCCTCAAAACCAATGTGGCTTTCCCCTGGGCCTCATTTCAGGCCCACTATAAAACATCTTCACTTTCCAGAAGGGTATGGTAGTGTAGGTGTTCAGTGTAAGTAAGTATGAACATTAAAGAAAATTCTCTCTGGATTTGGTCCTATGGGTTTTTTTCTTTCAATAATGTTTATCCCAACAACATATAGCGTCTGTTTATGTGAAATAAGTTGTAAATTTCTTTTTATGTTATTTTTAAACGTTGTTTTAAAATGTTGCATGGTATGATCACATGGAATTTTTTTGTTAATCTGTATTTTACCAATATATTTTTACCAAGTAGTTTTGAAAAAGTTCAGTAGAAATTATACGCTTCTGATACTTAAAACAACAAATAATAGAAACAAAAAGTAAAATGAAATCTGGTAATTACAAGAGTTGTATCTCTGTATATAATATTTGATGGTTTAAGGAATATGTTCTATTTTCAAGGGCTACTATTATTTAAAAATAACATCATAAAATGTTTAAGCTAAGTTTGTTTATAAGGCCTTAAATTTGTAATTATGATCCTGTGTTATGTTTAGAAGTTGTATCCTAAACTATATGAGACATGGATAATTTGTAGTAATCTTGTATGGGAATATATGAAAGATAATTAATGATGTTTTTATTGATTGAGGCTTATTGTGCTACAGTTCACAAGAAGTTTAGATGGTAGAATACTTATTTGGGATTAGGACTGTGTAATGTTACTTTATTTTATCTAAGCTTTGTGAAGTATAGTTATCCCAGGTTGCAATAGGAAAGAGGTAATAAATTGAGCTTCAGTAGTTTAATTTTTGTTTCAGTTCTAGGTTTTTAATTGTTTAGACTGCTTTTAACCTATACTTTGTCAGAGTAAAAAATAATGATTTTATTTGTAGTGCTAATCCTCATCTCCTTTAAAAGGTGAACTTGGACACTGTATTAGGTAAAATAGGAAAAATATATAAATTGGTGTCTTACAAATTAACCAAGTTAACAGTGTATGTTATCTGAGAATTAACAGACTGAAAGCTTGCTAGTTTTGAGAGGGTTTGGGTAATTAATGCACTAACTAATTTTATTTTCAGCTACCTGCTTGCCTACAGATTTACAAGCAAATCATCAATGGCAGTAACTGGGACTGATAGGCTGAGGATCTACTGAAGCTCTGCTAGCAGGCACATATGTTATAACATCTGGAAAAGGTTTGGAGAAAGCAAAACCCCAACTTTTTTGTTATTGTCTTAATTTTTTTTTCTTCTATTCCTCCCCCAAGTAATTGTTTTCCCCTTATACCTACTTTTGAAAACAAAATGGGAAATAAAAGCAGTTAATTGAGCAGTTCTGAGTAGAATGGAACCATTTAAAAAGGTGAAAAAAAGGTCTAATTGCTTGAATATGTTCTCTGTGTATTTGTCTAGCCTGGTAAAATATTCTGACAATTTTAATCCCAATTTCAGTTGCAACATAATTATACTAGTTTATAGTTTTACTGCATATGAACAGTTTAGAGCCTAGTTTTAATTTTAGAATTCTTAAGGGTAATTGTCTTTGATTTCATGGTCAAATACTCATGCTTTATCTCAAAACATGTAAGCATTTAATCTTGAGTGCAAGATCTCGCAAAATATCTCACTGAAGATGGTTTGTAACAGCATTTGCTGCTTTGTGTTTATGATTATAATATCTTTAGCAATGTATTTTTTTCACAGACTGAATGGCCTGAAATGTGTGGTGCACAAAGCTTTCACACCGTGAAACTGTAATTTAGTGTGAAGCAAGGCATCAGTCTTTACAAAGTTTTACTTCAGCCAAACTTAGCCTAGGCAATCTACTCAGGTTTAGGTGTATGCATCTTGCGTTTTGAGGTTGAAATGTACCTCTTCTGAGAAGAAATATACCTCTATAGCAATTGTTATGTCATGCTAAATTGCCAAGCTGCATATGTTTTCTTGCGTAAGTCTTAACTTGGGCAACCCTTACTAGAAAATGCCAGCTTGAATTTGGACCAATTGCTGTAAAAATATCTTGGAAGCAGTGGCACACAGGTACTTCTCTCAGTTAAAGTAGAAATGCTAGCAGTTCTGAGCATTGAAAATGCTCTTTACTTAAAACATATAGGCTTCCTTCCACAGATTAAGTTAGAGTTAGGAAAGCAGCAAGATGGTTTGTTGTTCAGCACTCAGACTAATTTTCTGGTGAACTGAATCTATCTCATCATAGAATATCGTAAGACATACCTACTGAACACAGGCTACATGGGTTTTGCTAATTAGTTCAGTGTGAAGGGAAGCAGTAGCTCTGCTTGAAAGTTTCTGACTAATGAAGAGTAAGGTGAAAGACTTAAAGTGAATGCAATAGGAAAAAAAATTGTGAAAGTTAAAATCTAGTGATTTACCTGGGTTCTCCCCTGCTCCTTGTCATGGTAGTGTACTTTGTGTAGCTGGGAGATAGCCCTATCAAAAGGTGGATTTCAACTTTTTTTTTTTAAACATCATATATTGCTTTTGAAATACTTGCTTATTGCTTTTCTTGTCTTTTAATCTTGGGTAGTGTCAGATTCATAAAATACATTTTCATATATTTTTGGAGCTACTTGTTAAATGTTTTCACGATCTCGGTGAACTGTATGAACCTGGTAATGCTCCTGGGACAGAGGTTTTGCACCCTTTCTTACATAGTCAAAATGAAGTGCTGAAGTTGCCTGATTTTTTTTTTTCCCAACTTTATCTTTTTCAAGTATAATTAAGCAGCACAGTGAAAAACTCTTTGTTATTTGGTCTATATTCCTATAATACTTACACATAAAACTCTAACTACAAATTAGCAGAAACTTGTATGCATGTGTTCATTGAATAACAATTTTCTTGATCATAGCCATTTGAACAAAGGTAAATTATGTTAGACGTTTGAGGTTAAATGTACTCTATTTTAAGTGTTAACAGATGGGGTTTTTAAATGCTGATTGTGTCAAGCAATAGCAATATTAAGATTGCAGTAAGCCTGCTTTTTCTTATTACATGCAGAGTGTCTTTGTAATGTCTTAGGATCTGGTTTAAATTGTTTGCTGGTTTGAGCAGCTGGGATCTGGCTTTGGTTTAAATGATCATCTTTAGATGAATAGCAAGACTGCAATATTTCTGAAAATAGCTATTTTTGACACACATCACTGGCTAAGTAATTAACCACTGGATGTCACTGTCTTTCTGCAAGTGCAAAGCTCTTTTTTTTCATACTATGATAAAGTATTAAGGTAGCCAATTGCTGGTTTTGACTTTTCTGATAGGTGTGGCTTTGCATAGAAAAGGATTATGAAAAGGGCAATAAGATTAATAACAATTACTGACACAAAACTTGGTAAAATATTGAACAACTGTTAATACTGCCTGACCTGAAGTGCCTGATATAAGGAATTGGGTTAGCTTGTAGAATCTGTATAGGAAATAGGGGAACAGATTCCTACAGGAAAGCTGAGAGCTGAACTGCGCCTTACCTTTCTCCACTTGTTATATGAGTAATCTGTAATTAGAACACGAGTACCAGTCTATTTCCATCTCTCCTGAAAATTTCTTTGGGTTTTTTCATAAGCATACTTTTGCATGTCTCCTGTTCGTGAGGTTTGCATTCACACTGTTTAGTTACAGCTGTACTATCTGCTAGTGTTTGTAGTATGTTGGGTACTATTTAAATGAACTATTCTTATAATAGGTTTGTTCTTTGTCTTTAGACTTTATTTCACTGCCTTCTGTTAATCATGGTTGAACAGGGGGAGACTCCTGCCTGTCTAGTTCTGTGCTACTGAGCTCTCAGTAACTTTGGAGAGAAATTTCTTTTCAGGTTTTGCATAGAGAGCTGATTGATGCAAATGAAATTAAGTTGTGTTTCTTTGTGTTGCTTTAAAAATCAAGGGCTGTTAGGTCATACAAAAGAATTGTCACCTGATGTCCTACTATGGTCTAAATGCGGTAGAAATGAATGTAATCATGAAGTGAGCATTGTGTGTGCTATTGTTTTGCTGCAGAGTGTATTATGTATGCTAGACACTGAATCCAGTGTTCCTTCCCTGAATTACAATGAAGTTCAGTATGATTTGGACTTCAAGTTGAAGATGTTGTTTGTTCTTCCCTGTGCATCTGCTGTGAAAATATGGCAAGATGTATGAGTACAACCAGAACCGTTTCCTCTTGAATCAATTTAATGTGATGGTAGGTTCCACATTGCTTTTAGTTGCACTTTCTGTCCCAGGTAGCTCCTTGAATCTTGTACATGTTTTTGAAACACTCCTTAGCTTCATTACTAGAACAGCTTTTAACCTGCCTTTCTTCTGAAATTAATGAAAAGATATATATTAAAAAGGTTTGATAAAGGTGATTCCAAGGTTGTATTCATATTCTCTGGCCTGCAGCCAAGGTGCTTCATCTGTTTAGAGAGTTGTTTTTCTCCTGGAGCTTTTTTTTGATGCTTTTAAATGTGGACAGGTACAAAGCAATATTACTTACATTAGCAACAAAACTAATACATCTTGGGTTTATGTGTGTTTTATGATGGCTTATAATCTTTCTCTGGTACACTTGAGATATGCTCTTGTATAGCTCTAGAGCTGTTTTTTTTCCAGCAGAGGCAGGTGCTTTCTCTCTCAACTTGCTGCTTGTGCTCTTGGAACTTGCAGGCTTTTTCCTTACTGGTCTGCCAGCTGAGGTCATACTCAGCAGCTGGGGCGAAGGAAATAAAGATCCTGGTGCTGAGATTCTGTGAGCAATTTAAATCAGCATAAACCTGTGCTGCAGTTGAAGGACTTGGTCGTTTCTCTTTCTTGTTTCTGTCTGCTTGGGTTTTGTTGTGTTTTTTGGTGGTTTTTTTTTTTTTACAGTAAAACTTCCTCAGTCAAGTGATTTCCATTACCACTTCAGGCTGGACTAAGTTTTATTATCATACAGCATCACATTCTTTGTAACTGTAGTGGCTCCTTTCTGACTGATTGCAAAGATAGCATTTTCTTCTGGATCATGCCTCTTAAGTTGTACCTTTGCTGCTCTATCATTTTGACTTAATTGACTTGTGGGAAATCAGAATACAGTGCAGGTGGTGTTTCTTCACACTAAATATATAACTTGTAAACTTATTAGAAATTTTTCCGTTAACTTTTGTATTTTAATCACTTTAAATGAATATGGGTTTTGACAATGGAAGATGAAAGCTCTTCCATGCAGGTTCTTGATTCTCTGTAAATCCAAGATGTGTAAAATAGTAACTTCCACGAGCAGTATGTTGTCTTTATGTGAGCTGTGATCTGTTTTGTGTAAGCTGAGTAACGTTTTGCTTACTGAGCCATAGCAGAAATTGACTGCATGCTGTGACATTCAATCTTTTATATGAGATCAAACCATGTCTTATCAGTTGAAAAGATTTATGTGCAGGTAATTATTATTTTTTTGAAATGCTAATGTACTTGCTCAGTCCTTCAAAGAGCAAACACATGTGGAATAGTCTTACTACACCAAAACTGAACCAGATTTTTGTATGAGTAGGCTGTTCCATATGTCAGACTCTGAGTTAACCTGCAGTTCTCTACAGCTTGACAAATTTATTCTGGGTTCTGGTAGGATAAGCCCTTCACTCCTGCCTATGAAGGCAGGAACATATAGAGCAAAAACCCGGATTTAGTCATGTTGTTACAGAATATTTGAAACCTGTCAAGTTCCGTTTCTGGATTTCATAAATTCAATTAAGATATTGTTTTATTATAACCTAGACTGGCACTGCTGATCCAGCTTGTATGTTTGTTTCAGCTGATCAGTATAACACATCAGCCTGTGATGTTTTTTCCTTTCTCTTCAGGAAGTATAAGAGTACTAGACATCCTGTAAAGGATGCTTGTCTGCATAAAACCCACTGGAATCAGGCTGATTTAAAAATCTTGTTCTTTGTTGTCCGCTTCACTCTCAGCAGAAGCTAAAATCCTATCTGTAATTGGTCATTAAGTTGTATTCTACTAATCCATTCTGCCAAATCTTTTCACATAATCAATATTTAACCCCTGCTTCTCCTCTATCTATAGATATCTGTAGTCCAATTTACATGTTGACACAGAAGACTCACACAAACTTAAATCTAGTGGAAATCTTATTCAGTTGTAAAGTGGTATTTGGCATTCATCTCTTGTGAATTTAACCTCTGACAAATTTTTGAGAGGTTTGCTCAATCCTAGAATATTGTTCTCTGAAGCCAGATAGCCTTGGGTCAGTTATACCAAAACTGTCTTTAATCTAGAGTATGCAGTAGGTCTGTTCACAAAAGCTAATATTATACGTAAAGTAGTGATGACTTCTAAATGGTCTCATGGTTTTATTGGTATGTAAGTTTGTTTACAGAAAGTACATTTAAAAACAAGTTTTTGCAATAGGTGCATAGAGCGAGATATTAGATTTTTGTTCAGTTGGCCAGAGTTTTGCCAACTGCAGCACTTAACCCCTTAGGTCTTTATTGCTTCTTTGGGTTTCGTTGGTATTGACTGCTGTGCTGTGCACTGAATTTGAAAGCAAAAACTAATTAAAGCCAGATGTAAAAAAATCATAATCAATTGCCATGTTTACATGAAGAGATGATTCTTGGCTGCTCGCACTACCCAGCCTGGAAGCTGCTCGTCAAACAGTTCCCATCACTATGGGGGGGGTAAGCTTGCAAGTCATGTTGTATTTAATTAGGGCAGGTATCCATTACCTAATGCTTTCTGATGAGGCTGTTTGTTTCACACACTTAGCAGATTTTAACATTAAGATTTTAACATAACTCTTGAGAGGCTTAGAGTCCTTACAGTTGACAACCTTCATTTACTTAAGTAATTTGCTAGCAAGACAATGTGACCTTTGACCATTGCAATCTGTTATCTAGTTATGTGCTTTTCACTGGTTTGTTTTCTTTGTTGTTTTTTTTTAACTTTGCAAGATGTTTAAAAACCGTACTTTGGCACAAAAGCTGTTTTGAGAATCCAGGCATTTTATGTCTGAATATCTGCTCTGGCTCTTTAATTTACTGTTTGTACCATAATGATGCTCGGTGACTGCAAGAAAAAATTTGAGGCCAAGAGAAACAGGCTTACTTTTAAAGTTCTTAAATTTTTAACAGAAAAACTCAGTCTAGGAGTTTTATCTATGACTTCAGTTATTCTTGCATTGGTTTTTGAGCTGCAGTTCCCTGCTATCATCTCACGTGTCATGAATTTTCTTGTTCAGTTTGATCTTTAGCCATAGTTCTAGAGGATGGACAGCTTTATCTGATCTTTCTGGATTTAGCCATATTACTACATATCATCAGAAAATGCAATTCTTGCTTATCCTATGCTTTTTCTCAGTTTGGCATACTCTTATGATTCCAGGGTTTTGTAATGCTGCTGATTAGCTGGACAATTAATGAGAAGTATAATGAAGCTTAAACTTCATAAATTTCTCTGTGCAGAATGTGAAATTCTAAAAGAAAAGCTCTCAACATTTTACTCTGTAAATGGTACTGATGTTTTCCAGCTCAAGTTCAGTGTATTAAATCCTTATGGATTAGAGGAGTTGTTATGCTTAGAGGTGGCTTGAATTCTGAAGGGTTTATGCCTCTGGAAACACAATTAATAGACTTCAGTAATACCTTTGCTGTCTGTTGCTTTGTTTCCTATAGTGAGGGAGCAGGGTGGGTCTATAGAACCAGCCATGCTTTCACTGTACAACTTTCACAAAGTTGGTATCAGGTATATTATTCCCACTTCTGGCCTATCCTATTCCAGAAGTACAGTATGCTACCAACTGGAAGTGTAACGTAAATTACCTGACTCTTAAGTAATACTGAAGTCCTACCTTAAATTTAACAGCTTCACTGATCTTAGATCACTGCTTATGTGAGGTACTATTTCTTTCTTTTTTTTAAAAAAAACTTTTTTAATTTCTAGCACAAACTGGGTTTGGCAGTCACTTCCTAGTTTGAGAAAGCAAGTCCCAATTAAGTCTTTCCTTAGGCAAACTTGAAATGTGATGGGAGGAGTAGGAAGACTCATCCACTGAGTCAGATGTTTACCAGAGGTTTTGTTTTGGTTGAAGTGCTTGTGCTCACTCCTTCTACACCTTTGTTATGATAGAGTTACTTTATTCCTGCTTTTCCTTCAGGCAAATAAAATCAAATGTGCTTAGTTTTTAAGTAGAGAACTGGCAAAAGTTTATGTAATTAATATTCCTTCCAACAGAATGAGAATTAAAATAAATTGGAGCACATTGGGCTGAATGTGTTTGGCTGGCATCTTCAAACAAGAGAAGTGTTTGAAATAGTTACATGTTGAGCACCTGCCTCTCCTCAGGAGTCCTGAAGATCCCTATAGTATAGTCATTTAGATCCTGACATATCTTGGCTACAGGACAGTTTTTCTGATTATTTTATTTTTTTCAATCTGCTAATCTCCAGCGTAGAACTCGCATTAGCTCTTAAAGCTGCCTCCTCCTTTGCACGTGTACATCTTGCTTCTGGAATTACAGGTGAGTGAAGTAAGCTTAAAAAGTACAATGCAGAAAGCAGCCATTAGTAGCTGATGGACTTTAGCTTCACTAAAACCGTATTTTTCTTTCACGTGGGGATTGAACTGCAGAAGAGAGGGACCTAAAAAAATGTAGCAGACTTATCAGTGGAAGGCATTTGGATTATTAGCAGTTAGTTTCCAGTGAAGAACCGATGAGAATTTGTATTTTAATTACTACTCTTAATTTACCGTGTTGGTGGTTGGGGTTTTTTTAGGTACAAAACTTCTGTTGTGTTAACACAGGTCTTGAGAGACAGCTCTTTGCCATAATCGAGATCTACTTTAGTTTGTAATCATTTAGGATATGGCTTGGAATTACCAGAATGCATATAGAGATCTAGTATAATTTTAATACCAAGCTGGGAAATACTGTGCTAACAGTGAGAATAAGCCTATGTTGGCTAACCTAGATCTTATTAATGTTTTAATAACTTGCTATTATGTATTTTTTCCTCGAGCATGTTGTGTTACCAAAAGGCTAATGCATGGCTGCAGTTAGATGGGCAGTGTAGCTCTGTGCACAGCCTAAAGCTGTCTCTGTTGGAATCCTGCTGGAGTCCGGCATGGTGTTTGTATTTATGCAAGTACTGAAGTATTGGGGATCAGTTGATGCTGACAGTTGATGTTTTGGTACAATAGTTGGTTGAATGTAAGCACTAAAGTGGGAAATTAAACTTCTGCTTTTTTAAGTACTGTAAAACTGAGGATTCCAGATGAAATCCAGGATTTGTGTCTTGGTCTAGTTGAAGGGTTTACTTGGGACTGGTGATGAGTTTTCAGACAATGACGTTGACAATGGGAAGTGAAATGTGAATGTTTCCCAGTGACTGTGGAAATATTTACCACTGAAGTAGTAGCTCAGCTGTCTTCAGTCCGCAGTGTTCTGTTCTACAGAAAACAATGTGGCCCTGGTAACTAATGTTAAACTTTCGTGGGATTTAATAAACTTTTGATCAAATACCTCATTAAAAAACTTAAGTGTGCAAACAATACAGAAGAAATGATATTCAGTATCCAGTAGCTTTGTGCTGCTGTGTTTTTGGGGGGTTTTAGTTTAACTTTTGTTTTGGTGGGGTTTGTTTCACTATTATTCATCCCCAGTTCTAGTATATATAAGTAGATGTATTTTATCACATACCACATATATAGATTGTATTTAAATATTGTGCTTTGGTACCATTTCATTTTTTCAGCAAATGAGCTGAATAAAATTCCAACTGCTCAAAGATATTTTTCTTTGAGCTACACTCTATAGACAGAAATGATAGCTGTCCATCAAATACCATCTTAATGTCATTTCATGAAGACATTTCTTGATCTTAAAGCTCTACTAATATGTGATATCTCAGCATACGGCATGCTCAAGTGAAGAATGGAAGTACAATTGCCATGAAAAAAAGTTAAATTTGGAAACAAACAAAGCTAGTCTGACTAATGTTCTGCTTTGCTTTTGCAAATGGAACAGGCTTCGGAGGGAAGAATCTGGGTGAAACATGAAGGGCCTGTAGTTCAGTTTGTTAGGAGAGAGAAAGTACCGAGGGCTGCCTTCCCTGGCCCTGTCAGTGCGGTTTAACAAATGCCCTGGGCTGACATGTGAGTTAATTTCTGAGCCCGGGACTCTTAAACTATGAACATAAGGAAGATCGAGCTGGGGTTTTTTTGAGTAGGTTTTGTGTAGCTGTGTGAGCTTCCCAGCTGCAGGGAGCTCTTCCTGGGCTGGGCTGTGTGGTAGATGCTGGGGGCTGGCTGTGGGTTGGGGGAGTGGGGTCAGCTCCCAACCATGCTGTGGGAGCAGGGCCTTTGTTACCTACCCCTGCCCTCATTTTGTAATTTTTATTCAATACTTTTTCAGAAATTAATAGGAATGTAAGACTTGACTATTAAACCTTCCAAATCTTTCTACAGCTCAATCGCTTTACCTTTGTGATATGTGCAGTGAATGCAGTTGGTCTTTTAACCAGCTTTGTTAAAAGAAGCTCCTGTGGGGCATCATTGGGGTGTTAGTCTCCTCAGGGTCCAGCTAAAAATCAATGGGCTCCTTCAGACCCCAATTTAAACAAATCTTTGTGCTATGGCTTCATAGTTTATAAATAGCACTTGAGCTCTAAATCAGTCTTTGGAGGAGTCTTTCTGTGTGTGGATTATAGCAAGACAAGTACACTAACTGTTTTGCTACTACTGTGATTCAGGACTTGTATTAATACAACTTTGAGCTGAAGATATCTTTCATCTTACTCAAGGTAATAGCATCCAGTTATGTGACTGCCCCTTGGAAAAAAGGACTGCACTGAATGTAACTCATTTGAATCCTTTAAGTTATTGCTTAAACCTTCAGCAATCGACTTCCACTTTTCTATGTACCAGCTCACTATTAGTTCTCCCCGATACTCTTCCACTATTCGTTGGCAGTTGATAAGGACAGATGTTTGTTTTGCAGTGGCTATATGTTGAGACCATGCTATTTAACTGTTCAACTACTGATAGTTGACTGACAAGTTGCTATTTTTGTGTGAAGAAAGCTATCAATATCTGAAAAGATAAATCAAAAGCCCCAGCTGCTTCTTCAAGGTCATAGGTGGTTTATCAACTATAGTGCAAGTAGGAGTAATGTTATTACAGATGAATTACTTGAAAGGGATTTTTTTGTTCCTGTGGACTCCTATTAAAGCAAAAACAATTAAGAACTCAATACATAGGGCTTAAGGCTGACAGTATTCAGTCACTCAATCCACACAGCCTACTTGAAATACAAAATTACTTTTAACATTCAGTATTTGTACTGTGTATTGAACAGTAACTAGAATTCTGTGAGGAGTCAGACTACACGCAGGGTTCATCTGGAGCTTATTTCCATCATTAGTGTGAATATCTGTTCAGTTCTAAGCATCTCCAAATGCAGTGAACAAGTCTGCTTACCCCAGGTTCATGTTCTGCCTTAACCTTTGTGACCAAGTTAAACTAAAACCAGAAGGTGTAGTTTATTCATACTTGATAGTGCACTGAAGTTCCTGAGGATTTTTTTTTAATGATAGGTTCAACTAGGAGGGCATCAGTTTTCACAGAACTTCTGCAGTTCTAAGTAAAGCCTGCTTGATTTTATGTAGTTGCCCACTTTAAAATCTTCTCCTTGTTTATACAGTTCATGTTATAGCAGACCTTTCTGCCTTCCCCAGTTCATGTTTTTCCTCATTAGCTACTTCATGCACTAGAACATAGCATTAAAAATGGCCACTGTTAAATGCTTACTATGGCAGGTAATAAAGGTTAGCCATTTATATGTCAAATGAATGCACATTGAGGCATATACACACATTCTCTGAAGTCAGTAAAGCTGATAAATCAGTTGGGACCTGTTGGCACTGTTGCATATACTTTGTTTCTGGGAAAGAATCAAAGCAATCACCCTTAGATGCTGGAAATGGCGAGTTTAATACAATACCAACTACATGCAAAAATACTGAGTTTGAGTCTTGTGGTTTTATCATTTTTGAGATTTCCTTATGGTGTATTAACCATTCACACAGGGTTTAATACTTAGCTTATGCATTCATGGGATAAAATAGTCATTTTCATGAGTGAAGGAACATCAAATCTAACTTCTTGTAATTGTACTTGGAACAAGTTCATGAGGGTATCCAGAAGCATGTGAAAAAGCAGTCCAAGTCATTTTGCTTCAGGTCTTCAATATTATCTCGGCGGCATTGATGCTGGCTAGACAAGCCTTGGTTTTCTTCACCAAATGGTATTAGCAAGAAGCAGTATGTTAACTTCTGACCTGGAGAATCTGAATGGGAAAGAAACAGGAAGTAACATAGGGTCATATTACTCATTAAATAAATAGGTTGCTTGTGGCTTTGACTGAATAAATGTATGTACTACTTAGCAACTCAGAAGTATTTGGATGTAATTGCAGAATATTTTTGTTGTATGTTATTCAGTGAAAGTATGTTGTCAGGCAAGGAGATGATGAAACTCAAGGTATATTTACATCTTATTTTGCCTTATATCGCACAGTAGTTTAGACTGCACTGACACTTTAAATGAACCAATTTTAAGATAATTTTGATGCACCTGCCTTTTTTTACTGCATGAATGGTCTCAGTTGACATACTGCGGTCATCTGCTGTTGGCTCCTGTTTGACACAGGATATGGGGTTATGTATCCTTTGGTTTAATATGGCACAGCTGTAAGCTATTGCCAGGCATGAGTGAGGCACCCTAAGTTTTTTAAAAAAACCACAAACCAACAACAAAAAGACACTTTGTGGTTAAGTTCTCAATTGTCTTAAAGCTACCAGCAAGACTTCTGCTCCATCATAATGCAGGAGTATTAGAGGAAAGTGAACAAGTCCTGTTTATAGATTCTGTATAACGGGCAACATTGGATTCATTCTAGCTTAACTGCTGTCCAACAAAATATTGGCCCTACATTTACAAAAATCAGGAGGACTGGGGCGTTTTTTGTCAAGTTACTGCACTTAAGTGGCTTGGGAAGTTAAATGGAAGTATTTGGAGAGGGATTACTTGTGGCTGTTGGTGGCTTCTATTACAGTACAGCCACCAACTCCCTAACAGTCAGGTGACTTTTCTGACCCTCTGGCAGCGTGGGGCCCAACAAGCACTTTGTGTTTCTTTTGTGTATGAGATTATGCACGTGAGATAGGAGTGAATGGTTGCCTGGTGTCTGACATCATGTAATACTTGTTATGGAGAAGTGAGCTCCTGCCTCTTCTACCTTTTTATTTTCTACCTGTTGTATGTGCATGGGACCCTATTTTTCAATGGCAATTCTTTTGACCGTTGCAGTTCTGTCTTCTGTGTCACATGTGGCCATATCTACTCATATAACAGAATGGGTTGCTGGGCTATTAGAGGAAGTACAACTTAACACATCAGCATCTACATTTAATTCAGTATGGTTTTCATCCATATATTGTTGTGAGGAATTGAGCAACTAATTTAATTGGTGTCTCTTGTAAGTAGGATAAAACTTTTCCCCAAGTTGTCAGTATCTTCTGAAGACTTATGCAAACATCAGTATTTCTTTTTTGGCCATCTTGAATTTGCTTACCTTCAGCAAGAGGCCAAGAGCTAGGAAGTTGTTTGGTGTTGAAAAACACCTGGGCCACCTAAGCAATGTTGGCCAAGTTCCCATCTCCGTTCAAGTTGTCTAAAATGATACGCAACAACTGCTCCCCAAATACAAAACTTGAGAACATTTAGCCATGGTAGGCAAATTAGCCTTGTCTTTGTGCATCTGATAGGAATTTTGTCCTTCAACTAAGTAGGAAAATAGTAAGAGCGGGTGGATACTAGATAATTCCTGAGAATATTCTGCTGAAAGTGCTGTCAGACACATCTGGCTATCACGTATCATGGGCAAATATGAGAAGAAATGGTAAGCCATAGATATATTCTGTCACAATTGGAGACAAAAACGTAATTGGGGAAAGCTTATGTTTTGCATTACCCCATGATGTGATTTCTCCTTAATCCCAAGGATTGTTGTAGTTTCTAAATAGAATGTAATTAGAAGGCATGTGGACCTCCATGTGGTGTAATTGAGAAATATGTTTAGAAAAATAAATCACTAACAGCTAGCTTTTTTGGCTGTTGCTTTGAAATTCTTTAATTGGATTATTAGCAGATGGTGCCACTTCTATTGTCTTGCCTCACAGCAGTCTTCCCTGAAAAAGGAAGAAAAAACCCACCCTTTAATTCCTAATTAGAGGATTGTTTCATCTGGAAAATATTGCCCTTAGTAATCTGCCTCAGAGCTATTGTCAAATAGTGGTAGATGAGAATTTAACTGATTCATAGATCTTTCCTACAGAATATGAATTGTAACTTGTTTCTAGTGAAAACTAAAACTGTTACCTCGCTGTATTGTTCCCTCTGGTAAGTATGAGAAATTATGCTTCTCCAGCATGTACTTGTGATGAAGACCCTTTGACTTATTTCAGCTTCTGGAGGAATATAATATCCATTTTGTGTGGGTTTGGTGAAAATGTATTGCAACAATGTGGTTTATTTAACTTAGATTTAATTTTTGTTTTTGTCTACTTCACTAACAGGTAAAAGTGTTCTTTCATTTGGGACATTGTGAGCCAAATTCAGACAGTTGGTAGGTTGATTTCTGTTCTAATTTCTGTGGAGGTAGAAATTCTACTTGTAACTACTTAATTATCTAGTTGATGAATCTTCCTGAATGCTATATAACTAGTAATTTGTTGTTTTGGTATAAATAATTGATTCTAGCAAGTGAAGCGTAACTATGCAACAACATTTGGGATATATCTTCAGGTGATGTACAAGTCCACTTTAGTATAACGGGAACAAACAGGTAAGAAATCAGTCCTGAAGTAGAGTTAAATTTCAAGGATGCCTGAACACACTATTTACTGATTGGCTTCCACTTACTTTGCCCCGTAAGGCTTGATTATTTCAATTTGAGTGGATCTATTAAGTCCATTTTACTGTAAGTGTTTAGGATCTAAGATCTCTTTGCCTGTAAGCTCACCCATCTTTAAAAGTTTGGGAGGAAAATTTTCTTGTCCTCAGATACATTTGTGTTGTGGGCTGCTGCAGTAATGAAAAACTTGATTAAAGTTTCCTCAGTGAAGCAGGAGACTGCTGTAACTAAGATGTAGAAGACTAAAGAGAACATAGAGTTGTTACTTCAGGGGCACATGAAGAGCAGACTTCAGTTTTCCCCAAATCTAGAACTGTTAACCTAAATTTTCTAAATGTCAAGGTCTCCAACAGTGAAAAAAATTGCTAGCTGGGTATTTTATATCTATTTGTGTGTGTGTGTGCATGGATGAAACCTGTGGAGTCTTCACAGCGTTTAGCAATATACTGTCTGCCTTGTCTAAACCATAGCAGGTTTTATACATTTTGTTTGCCCCTACTGGCCTTTGTTTGCCTTTTACGTTGAGATCTGGCAGCAAGGGGTATACCTATTCAAAAACTTTCATACATTCCGTCTTCAGAAGTAGTGGATCTATATGGTGTATGCACTCTTCTCAATGCTCTTGAACACAAGGGGTTTTTTAGCAACAATGCTGAGCATGTGTCAGAATAGTGTTCTGAGTGATCAAGATTAAGTCACTAAATGTCACATTAATTTACAGCTATGAAGAAGCTGGTCTTGTCTTGGAAACCAAAGACTTAGTGTTTGGAAAAAGCAATTTACATTATTGTACGTTTATGAGTTTGTATTGCTTGGTATTAAGAGTTACCTTAGTTTTACGGTGGCATCTTGTCACTTCTGAAGGTTACGTTTATATTTCTAGTTTGGACATCTGTAGTAGTGACATCACTGCTGCAGCATGTGTTATAGAATTGAACAGGCTTCAAACCTGTTATGAGTTTGTTATGCCTTGGTTAACTGTCTGGTTTTAGATTTCAAGGTATTTGGTGTTCTCTTTAGGGATGATGGTGCTTGAAGCTACAAACCCCTCTATATTGAATCCATATTGTAGATACTGATGGTTTGGAATGCTCCCTGGTGTAATGGTATAAGTAAACAAAACAGAAGGAAATCATGAACTTGTGTTCAATTTGTCTGCATGTACTGGAGTTGCTTAGTGGATTTCTTCTGGAGGGATGAAAGAAGGGCTACTTAAGCCAAAACTGCGTTAGTAGGCATTAGACTGTGAATGCTGCTTTGTTTGTGCTCGTATAACCTTGCTCAGCAAAGCTTGTTAGCATCTGCTCAGCCTAGGGCCTTCAGTTCTTGCCTAAACTTTGTCACAGGAGTGCTTGTCTCTGGCGCTGCCTCCTGGGGGGACTTCAGCTCTATTCTGCAAGTTTCTTGTCTCCCGCACAGACCTCCGGCCGTGCATTGTAACCTCATCTCTGGCCCTGTCTCCTTTGCTCCTCACTGGGCTCCCTGGGTGGACCCTGGATCTGGACCGTACTTTTCTCATGACGGGTTCTGCTGCATTAACAGTAAGGCTTTACCCCTATGTGTTGGGAGTATTTTAAAGGAGTGGCAAGGAAAGGTTGAAGATGGATTTTTAAAATTATTATTAATTATTGATTTTTGAGGGGCAGGTTCATCCAGGTTAGTTGTTCCAGAACTGAGCAACTTAGCAAATTTGTGTTCATGTGATATATGGTCTATGATTAAGCTGTTAGCAGCCAAGTTCTTGGTACATGCAGGAACTGCTTTTGCTGCGACATATGCAGGGCAGCCTTCCAATTTCATTGAAAGGTTAAGAAGTGTGTACCAAAGATTGATTAACACTATGCCTAGCTAATCACTAGGACTGAAAATCAGCCTAACTCCTTTTCTGTCAGCATCACTAGTAATGTGTGACTGAGTTGAAATAACGTTCTCGGCATTTCAAGTTCTCAAGCAGTTGTATGTACTGATGTGAATGTGTTCTTGGATATGTAACGTTTATTACCACTGGATGAGGAATTTGTATTAATGTCTTAACAGACACTGCAGTACCAAATGAAATCTGAGTAGAAGCTTAACAGGGGTATGTTACTTATGTCTTTATGTGACTGAAAGCCTTAGTATGTAAAATTTTTTTGGCAGAAGTAGTGGTGCTGGCACCATGTTTCGCTCTGGCAGTAATTTGAACAGGAGAACGATGTTAACCTGCTATAATGGTGAGTGGCTTGCCAGGGTATCTGTGTCAGACCTTAGCTAGTGGCTATCTAGTCTTAGCCTCTTCCTTTTGTTACTAGAAGAAAATATTCAAGTGCTGATTTTCTTCGTTATTGCTGAATTAGAACTTAATTAAAACTGAACTTCCAAAAAAATCCTTGATCCTTTATTGCAACTGGCATGGACTTTGTCCTAAACATCCTGAAGTTGTTCTATTGACTCTTTCTGTAGTAGTGTCTGTGCTGGTTCAGGACAACCTTAGTCTTCTGGACTAGAGCTAAGATTTCTAAATGAGAAGATTGTTACCCAGGCTGGCTGTGGTGCTGCTACAAAGGGCTGCCAAAAGTGCGCAATGAAGACTTAAGCTATTACCTCTGCATAGACTAGCTTTGTACTTTTGACAGTTTGCTACAGACAGTATCTTTTGAGTCTGATACAGATCTGGTATAGATCTTAAAGGGCTGAAGTCTTTTCACCTAGGAGCTTTCATTTATTTGAGTTGTTAATGGAGTGAGTTTTGTTTCAAGCTCTCCAAATTATAAAAGCTGAAAGGTGAATCATCGACAAAGTGTAGTGTCTAAGACTAAGGCAGATTAAGATATGGATATGTGCCTGAATGGAAAATTGTGCTGAAACCTTATCTTCTGCCTTCTCTTCTATGAAATTCTGCCAGTAACTTAAACAATGAAAGCTTTTCTTCCAGCAATGAAGTCATAATACTGTCCTCCGGCAAAAACTACCTCTTCCAGGTTCTGAAAGCAATACTCCATAGTATACTGCTAAGTTACTGAAAAGCTGGCGTTGCAAAATTAAGGCATAATAACTGATCATGCACTTTACCGCATCCTGAACCAGATAAAAATGTTCATGTCAGCTGTTTCTGTAACTGACTCATTTACAAGTGTGTGTGATCATGGAGAGGGTTAGAGTAGAAAAATGTGAAGGCAACATCACTAGCACTTATCTTGCGTATCACTGTTCGTCTGCTGTGTCTGTATGGGATACCAATAAGTAGCTATATTTGAAGGAAAAAGTGTTACATTCATAATGCTTGACTAATTTGCAGTTTTGTACCACCAAATATCTCTGTGCTTGTCCTGCATTCTGTGTTTCTGTGTTAATTTTCACAACTGGGTGTCTTCTCATTGAAGTGAAACGTAGAGAAAATGGCATAGTTACTAACGTGGATACTGTGTTGCTGTTAGATTAAGCCAGCTTGATTTGTCAGTTCTCCAAATCAGTAAGAGTGCCTGTAATTGCTGAAAGATGTTTAGCATTTCTGGAAAGTTCTGCTTTTTCTTTTAAGAGTGCCCTTTCTTCCTGATATTTTTTTAATGTGATCAACTCCAATGGGACTTGAACAATTCTTGTGTCATATGCATATCCAATCCGGAGACAACAGGCTTTCATGTGCATTTGAACTTTTGTTTTAAGGTGAGACTTGATAGGTATCAATACTTACACTTTTGAAGTTTTATCTTGCTTAATCCAAGTCAGGCAAGATCAAAATCTCTTTTTCAGTGCCAGAGATGCACTGACTGGCAGATGTCTCTTGATCCTCTAGGGGCCTGCATGGTTGTGTTGTTGGTTTTTTGTTGTTGTTGTTGTTGTGTGTTTTCTTTCAGTCATTTTAATCATAGCAAGTGTGACTGGGGTCTCAAACATGTAACACAACTGTTCCAATGCTTATGAATTTTTAAGATCTTATTCATCTTAAGAAAATGTAATGAGGTCTGGCAACTCCTGAATTTTCCTTCCTTCAAGTTTTCTTTTTAGTTAGTGGGAGGTCCAATGCCTTTGTATGTCTGTGGAATGATTCTTTCATTGGAGTTGGTAGGTACTAGTTATGTCTTCTGAGGCTGAAACATTGACCATATGCAGAATCAATGTCATGCTTACAGGCAGGACAGTGATAAGACAGAGATCGTGAGGAGCAGTATAGAGCCTGGAGAGGAAGCCTAGAGAAGTAGGGTGGGGGACAAAATGCAGATAAAAATGACAAGAACTGTAGTCAGTTTTGTCACTAGTTGCTTCACAATGTTTGTGTTTATATAACACTTCAGCTGTATTGAATTCTCAGAACAAACTTAGGAACTGATCAGTTTGTTTCCTAGCTCTGCCAATTTCTCTGATGTTGGATGCATGTGTAAAAGGAGTTTTATAGCTTAAATACTGTGAACTAAGTCATGACAAAAACTTGGCTTCTATGGGATGGATTATGCTCTTCTTGCAGCACGTCTGTGCTGTACTTGTGGCGCTAAGAAGGAGCAGGGCAAGGCAGTGCCTGTATGTGCCGAGTCTTCCGTATCAGCCAGGTGATTCAAGCTAAATTGCTTTGTTATAATTTGTAGGGGTACTTTGATCTGAAACTAAGCCATATTTCTAAATGGGTATATTCATAAATGAAATTTTTATCCAGATGTTGTTACGAACGGGCCAATTCATCATCTTCATCCCTTGAGAGTTAGAAGTCTCATTTAAATGAGAAAGTTCGGTTACGGGTGGTGAGGAGCAGTGCTTATAGCCTCTTGCCTTACATATTGCTCATCTTGATAATCTGAGCTTTCCTCTTAACCCTGGCACACCGATGTACACATGGTTCAGATGTCATTTTGGTCCCAAACTGGCAAGACCCTAGAAAAATATATTTGGAAATACTGATGTTCATCTGTAGCTTCTGAAGGTAGAGCTGCTTTACAAATAACAATGAAGCTGATAGACTGAAATGTATCTAATACATGGAGATGTTTCAATCAACTTAGTAGATTGACAGTCATTAGTTTAGGTTTAAAGAAGGATGGGGGTGGGATACCATTAGTGTTCTTTGATAACCAAGCAAACAGTCCTGTATGCACTTGTATGATCAAGTCAAGAATTCCTCTGAAGAACCAGAGAGTAAGTCTCGTGTTTGGTTTTTTTAATGTTGGAAGTTAGTCAGCCAAACTCATCCTGATGTTAGGCACTTGGTCTTTGCTTTCAGGATCTCATTGACATGACACTCTTTTTTTTATTGTTTTTTTTGATCAATAATAATCTGAAACCAACTTTCCTGTTGGTGGAGTACTTCAAAATGAATGCCTTGGAAATAATGGAACATATAGGAAAATATGCTTAAGAGCAGCTCCTACTAACTTGGATGTATGTTAACCTTGTGTGACAACACTGATTTTTATAATGAGCATGAGCTTATTTGACGTTGTTTTACTGCTTATTCAAGAAATGCTTCTTCCCAGATACTCTAGGTGACAAAGCCTTTACTCTGTGGGACTTGCTGACAATGAGCAGAAGTCTAAACAAAACACGAGCTACCTCAGATTGGAATCTGCAAGAAAATGTTTGTGAGAACTACCCTTTATTGAAGATGGCTTTGCCAAATACCAATTAAATCAGACAATAGAGATTACTTAAAATACTCTATTAGATCTCAATTTTGAATGTGAAGTGCTAAGCTCAATTTGTTGTGTTTTTCTAGTTAATGTATGCAAGTATGTATCTGGAAAATCATCATAGAAGTTAATGTACATCTTTAAGTGGGCTCTGTGGAGGGTTTTGACTTAGTTCGATGTTATCTAATATACTAAATTACATTCACTTAAACATCCATATGTTTTACTTGCCAGTTCACAGGCAAACATGAGAGAGTAGCTAATTGCTTTAGTTCTATTTTTCCACTACCATTAATTTTTAATGACCTGCTCCCCACACACTGTTCTCCTCCCCCACCAAAAAGAGAAAGTGTTCTGCTTTAAGCTACTTTTTGATTGTTTTCAGGAAAGGAGGACTGATCCCAAATTATTTGTAAACATGATTTAATCAGGGCTTGAACTTGTCTAAGGACAAAACTTAAGGTGTAGTGTTTCAACTGCACTGCTAGGAGAACTTTGATTCAGATAAATGTTTTTCTTTAATTTTTCTTGCCTCAACATGTGTCCCATTGTTCCTCCCATCAGTTTTTTTAACCCTGATATGTATTTATGTGCAACATACTAAGTTGTTAATGTGTTGAAGTTCTGATGAAAGGAAATTGTACATAAAACAATTTGTTTTGGCAAGAGTGTGTGCCAGAAGTAGGCTCTCCCTTGATGTGTCAATGCAGAAATAAACACAGGGGAGACCAAAAAATGCTGGAGAAACAAATATAAATAGAGATTGGACTGACAACACTATGAGTTTACAAATAGTATCTATTAAGCAAACATGAAGACTAGTAACTTAAACAAAATGAAGTTCCTCAGACACATGAAAGCCTTCATTAATAAGGGCTAAAATAAAACAGAAGATACAAAACTGAAGTGATGAGGTGATTGTTTCTTTTCCCAATTTTCTTTCTTGAAAGGTCTTAATACACAAAAACTCTTCACATTGCAACAGCAGCTTCAGGGATCCTGAAGTCTGGCCTGTGATTATAATCTGCTGGTTTTGACCAGCCATCAAGGAGCCTTTTGCTTCTTCATGGAATACTTGGAGGATGTGTGTTTTGCTCTGCTATTTCATATCACATGAGTGCTCTTGCAGATCAGTCTTCAACCTGTTATGTAGTTGGCTTTCTGAGACTAAAATGTATCCAGGAGAGTGTCTAATCCTATAAAGAGAAATAGCTTCCAGAAGAGACAATGTCTTGGTCAAATGAGGCTCTTGGTCACCAGAACACTTAATATGCCTGCAGCAATCTTGGAGCAGGAAGCTGACAGTGAGCTGATTACTTACTAGTCTGCAAAGAGCTGGGCTGAACCATAGTCTGAACGGACTTGTCTACTGTTATACTTTTTCATCTTCAAGTATATGGAGAATTCTTTTCAGATCTCCAGAGGCTTGTTCTGGCACAGACAGCACCTGCTGGCTTAGGTGGTCTCTTACCTGGGAAGTGCTGGTGAAATTCTTGTCTTACTTCCCATAGTGTATATGCAACATGCCTGGAGTTACAATAACAGGAACTTGATCTTCGTCAAGTGTCCTGTGAACGTACCAAACAATTTGAATTGAGCTGGTTTTATCCTGTACAAGAGGGAAACTGTGATACTTCATGGTTTTATACACATCAGTATATGACACACTAAAAGATGTTAAGGGTGCCTCTTTTGCTGAAGTAAACTGAATTCACATGCTTCAGTTCTAAGAATGTAACTCCAAGAGTAGAGCCTTCAAGGAATCTGAGGGAAGGGAGACTTGCCTTCTGGGAGGTACTGCATCAGTAGAAGAGGTGGGAAAGCAACAGGGAAAACTGCTGCAGAAAAGGGCCCAAAGGATGGTTCAAGCATCATGTGAAGTGTACCTTGAGCAAAGCTTTTCAGCGTAACATTCCATCTCCACTCTCACAACTTCCTGCTGCTGAGGAGTTTTCTGCTTCAAGGTCTTATTAGAAGAGGCTTGGAACTATAAACAGTGGTTGCCCTTTTTGATTTCTGCTGTGTTGAGGGAAATACAATAGTATGCTGTAATTATAGAGAAAAGGATGGCATCAAAGATGCCAGACTCCATTATCTTCCTAGCTGGAACAATATGTAGGCCACACAGTTTTTGGCTCACTGGATTGAAAGTGAGATGACTCATAAAATCTTAGCCTTAGGACTCTTGTTCATTCTGATAATCGCTATTTTAATTAACTTAAATCTCTGGAAATGAAGGAAAAGCAAACAAATTTATTTGATTTACCACTCCTGTAACTGACTCTAATCAGGAGCAAGCTTAGTCAGTTCCACTGCAAGATGAAACAAGCCGGATTGTGCTTTCTCAGAAGATGGTCGTTTACAGTCACGATAAGAATCTATTAGCATAACAGTCTGAAGATTTATCCAGTCATGTAGTGAGAGAAAGAAATATTACACCTGTTAGCATTTGCTTTCTTTTTTTTTTTTTTTTCATCTGTGCATATCTTATAGCTATAATGGGGCTTTTACAGCAGTTAAAGTAGCTATTGACCTAAAAGCTGTCAACAACTGACTGGGCTGATTTATGAGCTATAATTGAATGGGATATTCCCATAACTGAAATCTTCAACATGCTGTGTGTGAATTTACTCAGTTTCCAGCAAGTTTAAGTTTGTGAGGAAGCCAGTATTGGTGGAAGGATATATGGGGCTTTGTATATGGAAGAATGTGTTTGAATTACTGCAGTCACCAAAGTAAAACAAGTCAGGTAGAGGTTTTCCTTTTTGTTTTATTTTTAGGGATGCTGTACTCCAAGTTCTTGATGAAGCACTGTACTTCCACACCTACAAAGGTAGCTTTCTAATGTGGAAAGAGCTATGAACTTTGGACCTTAGGTTTGCTGGTTGATTAAAATACTGAAGAATTATTCTTTAGAAGACCAAAGTACATTCTTTTCCTCAAGTATCAAGTGTAATAAAATCTAGACAGATGATGTTACAAAGAGGTAGTAGTTAGATAATGGAAATCAGGTTACTGGCTCGTTTTACCTGAGAATTGGTTGTTAACTAATCTTACCGTAAGCTAATTTATTTTTTTAAACCACACCTTTTTAACTGTTATTAAGCATGTAAGTATATCAAATACACAGCAAGTCTGTGCATAACTGAAGGTGTTAAAATATATTTTATCGGAAGTCTGAACCTCCACCCTCTCCTGGAAAAAAAATGGAAATCATTTAAGCAGAGGTAGAAGACAGGCTAAAGCTCACATGAGGTGTAGGAAAGGAGCAGTGAGAGCCATTTATCCTCATAGGAGTAATAAAGTATTATCTATTATAATGCCCTTTGCTACTTGTAAGTAGCAAAGTGCTAACTTTGCACTAATATCAAAATACTAAACACACACCCTGGGCTTAAAGCAGAGGAAGACAGGTCTTCTGTGCTGCAGTTGAGGGGTGAACATATTACAGTAGGTGTAATATCTCTCTGCTTTGATGACATTAGCTCTTCTTTAGCTATTGATGTAAGATAGGAGGAATACCATCTCTGATGCCGAGTTAGGGAACTGCACAAATGTACATTTTTAAAGCATTGCTTGCAGTTGTTTCTGATGAGTGCTTGCAAACAATACAACAGTCGTTGCTTTGGTTATTTTTGCAAATACCCCAGATGTCATCTCATGTAGGATCCATTAACTACAGTGTTATCAGAAGGCTGATGTTGACAACTGATTAACTACAGTGTTATCAGAAGGCTGATGTTGACAACTGATTTGCAGGAGGGTTAGAAACGTTCACTGGCTCGAGTGCCTCCTGTTTCAGCAAGCTCTCCTCTTCAACATAGACAGCTCCTCTTTAATCTTCACTATTTTTCTTGTTTGGATATGTGATAAGCTAGGGCTTGGACGCTGTTGTAAAATTGCTGTAATAAATATTGACTGAGCAAAATTTTCTCCTTTTGTTTTCTATGCCCCTATTTACACCATGACCAGGATTAATTTGTATTTATCGAACTGCTGTGCAAGCTGTGGTTGAGACATTTTCTTCAAACACTGGTTACACTGAAATAGATCCTGTCAATAGGAATACAAGCTGTTGAAAAATAGAGAACAATAAGATAACGCAAAAATTCTTTCTGTATCTACTAGAGAGAGTTCATAACTATTTTGCAGTGTTATTTTCATTGCTCATTGCTTTCTGTGATGAGAAACTGAAAGTTTTCAGATAACTAAAATGATTGACTCTGACACGTTGACTTCAGAGGCTGTGTGTAGCTTTCAGAGTGTTGAAATGGAAATATGTTGCATGCTCAGAAATGCATTTTCTGAGCTCTCCTTAATGCCCGCTAAGTTACTGATTCAAGGTATGGGGAGTGCTTTCTTTGTTTTCTGTTTCTATAAACTACAAGAATGGAAATAAAATGCTGAAGCTTCTCCTTAGGATAGTCATTTAGAGTTTGGTGATCAGGAAGGTCGAAGAAGAGGTGTTTTTATGTTGTACTAAAAACATTTTCAAGAACAGTAAAGAATGGAGCCTTTAACTGTTGAAATTTGAGTTACGCTGAGTAAGTTTGGTAAAATCAACTGGACAGAAAGGTATTTTAATGACTCCTATGTCTTGATATTGCTCCTCTCCTCCCCCTCTTAGTCAAAGAGTCAAAAAATATTTTGTAGCAAGTCTGGGCAACAGTATGCTTTAACATTAGTGGATCATTGAGATTAATTCAGAGCTGTATAGGCAACTCACTTTAACATTGAAAAGTTCAGCTAGGAAGCCTTATTCCCAGAACATGGAAATTCCTTTGGTGATTCTTGGAATTCTTAGTGAAATAAATCTGTTTTAAGTCCAAAATTAAGTGGATCTTCCTGGCTGCAGTGGTGTGAATGGTGAGCGCTTAGTTATCAGTCTTCACTGCTGTTTAAATTAGCTGAATATTGCAGTTCATGTTGAGAAACTCAGGTTGCCTCTCAGAAAAATCAAAAGCTGTACATGAATTAGCAAGTGCAATCAGTAGGCTCCTGAACGTCTTCCTCACGTGCCAAAAGTTGCCATTGACTGCAGTGGATGTCTTTACATTGCAATGCAAAGATACATCTCTTAAGCTTTTTAAAAATGAACTAATATACAGAATTATAATGCAGTTAATTTCTGATGTTAAGTGCAAGTTAAATAGCAACTTAATGATGTCTTCCATTATACTTGCGTAACTGAAAATTCTTTATGGGAGAGACAGTTGGGCTCTTTCATTACCTCCCTTCATGTTATGTGTGCTGACAGATATTTCTTTCCTCCTCCAAATCTAGGCACCATCTGTAAATGCCCTTGTACTTCCACACAATATTTAACACTGGAACTTTCTGTTTAGCTGTTGGAATGCATGTCTTCATACCTAAACCCAACGCATATATCTTACTTCTGTGAAAAATGGTGTTGAACTAGAAGCATGTTAGATTTAGTTGATCTGAATTGGAGCTTAAAAACGTTATCACAGGAAGCTTTTCTCTGTAACTAGCAGTGGAATTTATTAACTGTTAAGCTTAGTTTTTTTGTATTGAAAGGAAAAAGAAACTCTAAATCTCAACAGCTGCTGAGTTCAAGCAAAAATAGAGAAGATAATTTTAATATGTTTTGTGGGCAAACTATCCACATATATCTCCTAAATATTATTTCTTCTGAAATCTGTTTTCTCAGTCAGTGTCCAAAACCCAAAGGACACTAGTCTCTTTTCAAGGAAGTGTTTAGGCACTGTCTGCCACATGCCCCATAATGATGACTACAGTCTTGGCAATGCCCATTCAGTGGAAGGGTCTGATCCAGTGATTCTCAGAGGAATCTGCTGCTGAGGGCTCTGGACAGTATCCTTGGATTTGAGCACTGAGCCCTGGCTGTGCTTCTATGTGGAAGAGTCATTTGCAATCCTCTTGTCCTTCATCACCTTCAACAAACTAGCCAGTGTTCCAGAATTTTGGCTGTGTTTCATCTTTGTGTCTATTTGTTTTCTTGCAGCCTGCCACTTTAAGGCATAGCAGTTAATAAAATAACAGAACTGTCAGAAAGAAAAATACTGCATGAGAGAGGTAGGTAGACTTCCTAGCAAAAGTTGAAAAACTAACTTCAGCAGATACTAAAACAAACTTATATAACTGCCAGCAGTGAGCTGGGCAAATACTGGGGAATTGGGCTCTGTTATTGAAAGCTGAGGTTTCTCTGTGGTTGTTTTTTAGAAAGTGTGTTTGAAGCACAGTCATGTTAGATGCAACCAGATGTGTTCTTTCTCACCTGCTTGGAATACTGATGAGATTGGGGGTATTACTGAAACATCAAAGCACTGGGATTTACAGGAGTTGTGAAGATCGTGGTTTTCACTGGACTCCATACATGCTGTGGTTCCTTACAAGCGATGGAAAAACTGTGTCTTTGCAGATTTGAGTGCTCAGCAAAGATAATTACACTTCATAATTTTTTTACCTTGTTTAAATCCAAGTTTGCCACATCTTAAAGCCTAAGAACAAAATAAAGAAATGTTTTAAGCAATTCACATTGAGGATTTCAAAATCAGGAAACTTTGACCATTGAAATTCACAGATTTCATATATTTTTGAAGAGTTACACAGGGTACGAATAGTCTACAAGTCCATAAAAAGCCAAATGAACTACATGCGGCTGCTTTGTAGCTTCAGAGATGCCATTGGGTAAAAATATCCCTGCAAGGTAGGCAATGGACAAGTTGCGCGCTGCAGAGTTAGGCCATGTTGCCGTGCTCAGAGGTTTTAATAGTGTCCCAACTGTAATTTTTATAGTTTTCATTTGCTGGTAAATACTGAGGCATGTAAACTGTGATGCAAATGCAGCAGAGAGCGATTAATTAGAGACAACCTGGTGGTCATGAACAGTATAGAATGCTTTCTTTCAGGGCTCAGAAATTATGACTTACCAGGACACAAACTGATCCAGCTCTGGTGTCTTTGGTGTCTCACAGCAGAAAGACCAAGTCTGAAAAACAATGCACGTGAGCAGAGCCAGCATCAAACTTGGGTTGTTCGCTATGATTAGCATCTGCTCGAGGCTTCAGATGGAGCTGCTCGTTACTGGAGTTTGCGGTGGTGTCAATGGCCACCTGCCTTGCTGGGCAGTGGTGCTGCTGCGATGCTCCTTCCAACGGCGTCAAACTCTCCTGCCCGTCGGGAGCAGCAGTTCGGGTAACGCGTCTGTGCTCTGTGCGGCTCCGGGCACCTTTGGCACTGCCGCTGCCCGCTCTTACGGAGATGAGGCCATCTGGTGGTGGCGTTCCAGCAGTAGCTCTGCCTGCTGCCCTTACTAGCGCCCAGTTCTAAGAAAATTGTGGAAAGGTTTGCGAAGATCTACTTCGTTATCGGTTATATTGTAGTTTGCATTAACTTTCACCTGAAATATTTTGCAACAACTGTTCAAATTCTGCGTTGTTCAGCCTCCAAGTTAGTATGAGGATAGAAACGGGAGTAATTGCCTGGAATCTAGAAGGCAAATAGAATTAAAAACAGACTATGCAGTAGGATTAAATAACTTCTATATGCAGTCTGTAACATCCTGCGCAAATAATGCCAATAATGACAAATAATTTATGGTTTATATGCTACTTCTGAAACACTGTGGTTTATTTTTTTCTTACTTTATTTCACATGTTCAGCAAGGGCCTCACGTGTAGCCAGGCACTTACTCTAGCGATGTATTCTCTCTCTTCCTTCCTGTAAGTTAGTGTTATCTCTGTGTATTTTCGGTTGAATTGTCTTTTAGTCTTTCCAATTACTTTGCATAGATGAAGCAAAACAGGAGAAATAAAAATCATTTTCTGGCTATAGAATGTATCTGTGAAACAGAAACCATCGGTGTTACACTTCTGGCATCTGCTGTATAAGGTAATTGTTATGATCTCTACACCAGTAACACCAGGTTGTGGAACTGCACATAACTGTGTTTTATGTAATAGAAAGGCAGTGGCAAAACTGGCAACTGGTTTATTCTGGGAGGTATTAACTGAGAGCATTGTCACCAAGTCATTAAACAGAACTTGTGAGATATTTTTGCCTGCAGAAAACAAAAGAAAAGATCTCAAGCTGCCCCTGTGATGTTCTTCTCTAACGTTTTGTTTACTGAGGGTTTTGACTGTGGAGGCAGATTGACATCTGAGCAGTAAAAAATTTCCAGAGGGAGTTCCCAAGAAGTGTCTGATAAAACCAGAAATGAAATAATAAAAAGTGATTGATGGAGCATGAGAAGTTAAAAAAAAAAAAAGTACAATGTTTTCTTTAGCCACAGCTATGTTGGTGGTTATTTTGTGCCATCTATGCTGTTGCTGTTGCATTGTTGTCGGTGTAGAAACCAGTTAGTCCAGTGCTATGTTTAACTGGAAGATGTGACTACAGGGGTCAGCTCAGAGCATGTGGCTGATGCAACATTAACGTGAAAATGCTTTATTTTTAAAAAGAAAATGTGCTTTATTGAGGTCATGTGGAGGAACTTGGGGTTCACTGGCTGTTCTTGGATTCGTAAATGAGCGGTTTTAGTGGTGATTTAGGTCTTCTAACTTTTCTGTTAGAACAGAGAACAGAACTGAAGTGAGAGGAGTTAAAATTAACAGGGTTTTCATAAACTCGTTTCTGTAACCTCCAGTGAGCATAACTGTGAAGTGTCACTGTTCCCTGGACGATCACCTAGTACTAAAAGCCATCCATGGGCAGTACTTCAAGTAAAATATTGTTTGAACTATTAGGCTGTCGTGCAAAAGGGTTCTAAAAGTCTGAATGGTGCTCTCATACGTGAAGGGAAATATCTGAAAGAAATAGGGTGTTTTTGTGTGTATGTCATGAAGTTAGAGTCAAAACTAGAGTAAAACAGACATGTAGTTAGATTGGTGGTGCTTTTTGTTTTTTCCCCTCTCACTATGTATAGCTCTAGTTCCCTGCTATTGGCTTAGAAGAAGCCCCTGTTATGGTGCCAATGAGTGTGATGTACGTGCCATTTCAATTTACAGTGGAGTTGAGAATGAAGAGCTGTCAGACTTCAAGTCACACTGTGTCATAGCTGCAGGTAATTCTTTTCAAGCAGAGAGCCTGATCCCTAATAGAAACAATATTTTATTTCCACATAATCATAGCAAAATGATGTTTCCTTTAAGAATCTTAGAGCAATTTTTTTTTCCTGTACCAGAAACAGAGTAAGCCAAAGTTTTTCAACTGGAACAATAATTGTTGTGTTAGTGACAGCAAGGGCTTCTAGTGTCTTTTAAGTCAGAATTGAAATGTCAGAATTTTTACCTGGAGTGTAAGTTAAGGTGTTTTCATGAAATCACTCAATTTTAACCAGTCTATATCCTTAGTTATGGTGACCAAGACGAAACAGCTTCTTGGTTTCTTTGTACGACCTGGCATGTGAGAAATAGCAACTAATTTGAAATGCTTCATTGTTATTAGTTTCAATCATAATTTCAATAGGTGCATTAATTATTTAAGTTTTGCAAAATACTATGAATTTGAAATTTTGCAGAGATCAAAAGGTTTTTGTAAGGTTTTGTCTGCACCATTTAAAAGGAATATTTTTCTATTTTCAGATCTTCGTTTCATTTACTAGAATGTTTCAAAGCAAACTTGTGACTCTGTGGGGTAATATGTAGTAGGAATACATCTAGTGTTGCTGTGTGTATCAAAATCCAGTAATATTCAGGGTGAACAAAAGAGCAAAGACTTAAAACTGTCAACATGAAATGCATGGAAGAACAGAGTTACTATGAAAAAAGGGGGCTAAATAGTGTTGCTGTTAAGCAAGCATAGAAGTGTATGTATGTATATACAGTGTTCCTATATCTCACTGCAACCCTTAAACTCAAAAAGGGAAGTTACAAAAAAGGGAGGTGTTGGAAGACCAAGGGAATTGTTGCGGCAAGCTGGCATGTATCAGGGAAAAGGAAACAACTGGCAAGGGATCAAAGTTTCTCAGAAACTGTTAGCCTTAAACTGTCAAAAAGCCACAGAAGAAATAGAGAGTGTGAATAGTCTCAAGGTTTAATATTTTGGGATGCTTTTGTCTATTGACTTTGTAAGTTTATTATCTTGGTGTGCGTATATATATATATTTTCCAACTATGCTGTTTTGCAGCTACTTTTGAATGTAGGCTTACTCTGTTTCTGGTACAGGAAAAAATCTCTCTGAGTTAGGAAAATGGACTGGAGTGTATGTGTACATCAATTATAAGATACCGTATTTAAGCTGGGTATTCCTTAGTAGAAATCTACTCTTTGTGTGTGTGTCTTAGTACAAAACAGTCTCTTTCTTTTTTGTCGTCCCCACGGAACTTAAGTTTCCTGTAGCTGGCTTGAAGTAGAAGATTATGAGCTCAAAGCTGGATAAGAGAAAGTTCTCAAAATTGCACTTCCAATTACAGTAAAAGAAAGGGCAATATAATTTTGTACATTAGATGATGACGATTGCTTCGTGACTATTAAGGAAAACAAAAAACCTCTCTACTGGAAAGAGTAGATTTATTGTTTACAGCATGGTGTTAGGAAGAAAACACACCATGGTAACCTCTGAATTAGCACTCAGTGTTATTTAGGTGTAATAGAGTAGTTAAATTCTCAAGTAGTTAATTAACAGAAGCTTCATTTTTCTGTTCAGTGAGATCTAGGATGCTACTTAAGAAAAAATAGGTTTTAACTCAACTTTAGAATTTTTTTTTTGCTTTAGCTCATAACTTAGTGTTCCAAAATTGGGTCTTGATTGTTTTAATCAAGGTTACTTTTTCGATTTCTCCAGGAAATTGCTTTTGGTCTTGGTATTAAACTGTCACTGATGTGCTACTTTAACACTCCATAAAGGAAGTAAACATTTGTCTTGAAATAACTAGTGAGAGCTTGTGAATGCCAGCTGGCTTTTCTGGTTGTTCCTCAGAAAGGAAAAAGAGCTTAAAAAGCAGATGATTTTTTTTATTTTTACCCAAGATGTACCAGTAACATTCATCTGCAATTAGAGGAATGTAATGATCTGAGAACTTCACTACTTCCATCCCTGAAGCTGACAAGAATGCTAGATATCTTACAGTTATTTCCTGTTTATGGAAAAAATAGCATATCGTCCAGTTATATGTAAATATAAATGCTGAAACAATTAAAAAGAAAGCAAATAACATACACAGGAAGTTGGAGTCCAAGAGATGCTCAACTGTCCATGTTTGTTTGCTTTGGATCATTGACCAAAATATGTTACCAAATTAATGATTTCATCAATTAGTTCTAAGTGGAGAGCAGAGAGATTGGGAGGAGCTATAAATACCTCATGTCACCCATACTTTCTGAATTTCTATGTCCTTCTGTTTTCATTTCTGGTAAAATCCCTGTTTCCCTATGCCCTGTGTGCAGTTTTATTCCATAGCAAAAATGAGGGAACCCGTACTCTGCCATAAACACAACAAAGCTGACACAGTGCTAGTTATGCTACAAGCGGGGTTTTATTGGAAATTTTACTTCTTTTTGCCAAAGTGACTCCATGAGAGTTTGGAAGTTCTGGAAATAGTTCTCCCATTTCAGTTTGCTGACTTTATTATTGATAATTACTAATGTGTTGCAGGGGTAGTTTATGGGGAGTATACATAAGTGTAGGTGTAGCATAGGAAGTTTTTAATATAACTAAATAGCTCTAAAGACAGGAGAGCCTGGGCAGAAAGATGTGTGTGAAGAGTGATTTGTACCATATATTTAATTCTATTGAATTGAATGTTTTGAAAGAAAACCCTTTACCATAACATTCTTTTTTTTCCCCAAGAGCAGTTACCTCATGTCAGTGTTTAGCCAGTACAAATGTTCTCTTTCAGAACGTCATTATTACGATTTGGTTTTGGTGGTGTTATTACAGAAGATGTGGCCTTTATTAATATATATTCAGTTAATTTGGAACCAAGTTTCAGTACTAAAGCTGAGCCTTTCAGTAACTGTTTTCAGCTCTTCACCTGTAAGAATCGCGTCATTCTGAAGGTCTCCTTGTATGATAAATTTTTTTTCAATGGTAGTTGCCGTAGAGAACCCACGTGCAAAACTGCTGTGTGCTTCTTGAAATTGTTGTTCTTCCTGCTATTATTCCACTTCTTTTCTGTGGCATCTTGGAACATTTTATGAGTCTCTAACTTTATTGATATCCTACCCAGGCAAGAAGTGAAAAGGCAGTTGTTTTTTGTGCCGCTTTGATCAGGAGAAATTATTTTGGCTTAAACAGCATTTACATGCTAAAGCAGTTCAGCATCAGGGGTGGTTTTTTTCTGTGACAGTTATTCCCTGAATACAAAATCATTTAAGGCTGTATGAAAGAGCTCTCTGTAACTGTAACATGTGTTGCTCTTCAAGAAGAAGCTGGAATGATGAAGTAGACATCAGCCTAACAGCTTGTGCTCCTGGAACTGTGACACTTCTCTGACTGCAGCCTAAATCTTTCTAGATGGGCTGCACACAGTAGCACAAATCATGCTCTTCACTTGTGATAAGAAGATAGCGAGTCGCTTACATCTGGAAAGTACTTTGCCTGTAGATTTCAGCATGTTGAGCTGTGATGTGAACTTCTAGAACTGTCCTGTTCCAGACATGGATTAGTAAAATCTGCATTCTTGATACGCTAGCTAAGTGCTTTGGGTCTGAGCTGTGTGAGTATTTGTGCAGGTGTAGAGGAGCTGCAAAGGCACAGTGATCCCAAAGTTCTGAGAGGCAGGTGGACATACGTGTGCACACTCATGCTCTATGAGCAATAGCTGCATAATGTGTCATAATAACTGAAACTTCTAAACAGTACCTCAGTGGGCGATGACTAACCTTGTACTTGCTAAATTCAGAATGACAAGTCACGCATAGTGAACCGAGTCTCAAAAAGGTTTGTGCCAGTTGGACTAAAGATTTAGCAGATGCAGACAGAGAAGAGAGATACACTGTTGGCAGCAGATAAAATGCTGTATTTGGTCTTGGATTTTGTGGTTATCAAAATGCGAGAAAGGGAATGAACTTGAGCTGGGAGGAACCTCTGTTGGGATGACAGTAGCTGTTGGCCTCAGGATTTGAAAGCGACTCTGAACAATTTTTCGTTCTTTTTTAAGCACTGTTAATAACCTGTGATGTATTATTAAATATCTGTGAAGAGACGTGGTTGTTTCACTGTTGTTAGTATCTTTTCACCTCTTTCTATAAGGTTTAAAAGCCAACTGGGAGTTTTCAGTCTAAATAGTTTTCTGAATATTTTGGGTCGTATTTTGTGAAGATAAATAATCTTAAATTTCTCATATGGTATTACTGTGATGAGCACTGACAAATACCCTGTAGTGATCATAATAGAATTATTGTTATCAGGGCAATGAGCGCAGAATTCAAAACTAAGTCAATATCTTTTTTCCCCCTCCCTCATATTGAGCAAAAATAACTTGGTGTAAAGGGTAAAAAGATCTAATTAGGATACTGATTTCTTCTATGATAGGTGATTTTTGTTTAAGTTTTACAATGACTCTAAGGGCTTTGGTTTGTACAGTGAATAAATACAATAGTAAATAATGAAAGGGGTGGTTTAGCAGTAGATAATGAAAATTACACTAGACTTTTTTCATCCATGGAGTCTTCTAAAGCTAATCTTGATGGGTGCTTGAATAACTGCAGACTAGTATTGGTTAGGGTGTTAAATGGGCTGATAGCTTTCTTGGCAGTTCAGTAGACATCAAAAAGTAGTTCTTATTCAGTCTTGGAAAGCACTTGAACACAAATAATGGTTGAAGTTTTTTGTTTCTTTTGTGTTTGAAAAGAAATACTGTTCACAGGGAGGAATTCATTATTTGAAGCCTAAAAAATTGAGCCAACATACTTATGAAGCAAGTAATTTAGACGCAATGAACTTGTATTGCTCAAGCAATGCTTGTGATATTCATTATCTGAACAGGAATTTGTTGTAATGCATTTCATTTGACAGATGAACAATGAACTGGCAAAGAAATTATGATGAAACTTATAACAAAGTAAAATTGGGGCAGCAATGCATGGCATCAGCATGGTTCATGGAAATTAAAATATAGAAGTTCTAGTTCATATATGGAGGTTTGAATGTGCATGAGAAGACATCTGCTGTGAGTGTTTTTGTACTTCTACCTGGTTTTCCATATTTTACACACGTCTCCAAAATGGTCATACCAGTACGTCTTTCACTTGGAGTTTCCAGAAGCCCCATCATTTTTTCTTTTTCTACGACTAAGTCCAATCTTCAGTAATTCTCTCATAAAATGAGTCAAGTTGTAGATGTTAGAGGAGGAAGCAATGCACTGGCAACAGTCCAGAATCCAAGACCAGCTTGCTGTAGTCAGGCACTAATAGAAGTCACTGAAGGAAAACTGCAAGTGACACCCTGATCATCTGGATGGAACTTTGACTTGATAATGGCTTTAAAGACACAGCTTATGAAGTAATAGTAGTGGATAGTACCGCTTTGCCTACCTGCAGGAGGGAGATTGACCAAGGAATTGGCGAGTGAGCGTGCAGAGATGCCTGAGCATTGCTTCAACAGCAGCACAGCAACCACCTCGGCGTGTCAGCAGGGATACAGGTGAACACACAGCGAGGGAAACCTCGCTGCGTAACTTGCCTGAGTGCCCTCTCAAAACAGGCATGCCTACAGAAGCCACATTTCTGGTTGACTTTATGTGAATGTGGTAAATTTGACACCAGGGAAATGTGATGACGTTAAAATATGATGGTGGATGTCAGGCTCTGCAGGAAGATTTGAGATCTTAATAGGTCAAGCTCGCTTGACTAAAAGAATGCTTAAGAGAAAGCCATTGTCACAATAACAACCAGATTGTATAGGGATTTGAATGCTCCTAGCCTAAAATGGAGTTTTGAAATTAATATATGTCTTGCACGTATTTTAGGAGTTGATGTTAGCTGAAGACTGGGAAAGACAAAGAGAAGGGAAGTAAAGATAATACGGAGTTTTAATAATGGAAGAACATAACATTGAAAAGTAACAGCCAGGGTAATTGTCCTTCTGTATTTGAGAAGTAATGATTTATGTTCTAAGGAGTAGACTTAAGGAGTAAATAAGCACTAATGTAAATCACAACTGTAGTCAAGATAAATATTCCACCCGGCTGTGTTCTGACTTATAAAAAAGGGGAGGGTAAAAAAAGAGGCAAAACAAAACCACCACCCTCTTCTGTTCAGCGAGTTAACCTTTTCCCCTACATCTTTATTCTCCCTAATTATACTGAAAAGATTTCAAATCCAAAATGCTGGATCAAAAAAAAGTAATCTTATGTTTGTGTGAAATTGAGAAGTGAACAATTTAGTCTTCCAACTGGAACTTAAAAGCTTTTGTCTGGCAATTTGCTAAATCTCTCTCTTGGCTGTTTTGGCTTCTAAAAAGGCTGCTTTAATAATTAGCCTGTCAGAAAATTTCCCACTAGATGGATAAAATTGTATTTGATGGCCTGGGCTTGAACTCAGTCAAGGTCACATCTTTGCAAAAGACAAATCTTGTCTTATGTCCCCAAATCGCTTGTATTTGGGCACGAGAAAGTGCTTGTATCACAATTAAATGGGGGAGAAATCTTACTCATAAACACAAACTGATCAAGAGTGAGCAGGAATCCAGGTTTCCTACAGCAACTACTTTCCATCTTAGTTCCTTTTATAATCTAGTAACAAGATAACTTTGTTTATTGCTTTCTCTTTTTTAGTCATATATTGCTTTTTTTTCTACACAGATGAGTAGCTAACTTGCTGTTGTTCCCTGAAATCTTCAGCTGGTTAATGACTGTTTAGTCCCTTGTCTTGATTACAGTCTCCAGCACAATCTACTTCAGATAGTTAAATATCAAGAACAAGTGGACCAGCTGGTATTTTGTACTTGCCACCTGGTGCAGAATAAAGGCAAAGCTGTGATGGCACAAACAACCCTAATCCTGGAGCTGTGTAGCACCCTGGTTTGGCTGCTCCTCAGTGATGAGCTATGCTTCCTAAAACACAAAGCAGTTGTGGATAGCAGCATGGGAGTCATGTACAACTGCTCCTGCAAAGTGTAACCAAAATTCCCCTTGGATGGGATAAAACGAGAGAGAAGAATTAAAATCCAGGCTATAAAACTATGGCTTGGAAAGATGATTTTGATAACGTGTCTAGTGTGTCTGTACAAATGGCATTATGTTCAGCACTAGTATTAACAGTTTTGCATGTATAGGATTTGGGGCTTTTTTTTTGTTGTTTGGATCATCTGTTCATTTGTTTTCTTCTGTTATGTGTATGTACATTCCATCTGAAGTAAACTGCAAATATTAATTATAACCTACTGGACTGTATTAACCAACTTTATTTTTTTTTTGAGAAAATCTCACTTTATTTTTAAACTTATGTAGAAACTGAGGCATGAGCTTTACTAACATAAATTCCCATCTTAGCCCTTAATTTGAAGGATGATGTTCTGGAAAGGACAAATAGTTTTTCTGCACAGCATGCTGTAAAAAAAAAAAAAAAATCCATGTGTGATGTGAATTTTGCTTTTCTGGTGCTTAAAGGCCCATGACTATCCATGGCAGCCAGTACAGAAGGAATGAGGTCCAGTATAACACATTTTCAGAATACTGAACAATTAAATAAATTTATTAGACTATTCCTAATGAAAGTAACCTAAAATAGGATTAGACTTCTTTTAAATGATATATAGTGGGCATTTAATCTAAGGCATAAAACCTTAAGCTTGGAAATCATTCTGGATATGAAGCCAGGTTTTAGAGTCGCTGCGGGTCAAATTGGTTTTTTGGCATTTAGTGACAATTTTTTGGTAATAATGGAAAGAATTTAAAGGTTAATTGTGTAAGGTCTTTTTTTTGGTAATTTGTATTCTATTTGTGAAGTGGATTGTTGAAGGTGAATCATAAAATGGTTCAGTACCTCTTGAAGAGAAAATGATAGAAAAAGGAATTGGATTATGAAATCCTGAGATATTTCATATCTAAGTTAAATGATTTCAGGATTTATCTGCCATTTCTTCTGCAGTGAAAGTGAATGAGGTCATATGTGTGTGAATGAGGTTATATGTGCATGAATTAAAGTGCATTTGATATTAGGCCTACTGGATGCATGATAGATGCACACAATCTTCTGAAGTTCTCTGAAAGGTGTTTCGAGGTGAGGATCATGGCATATGACAGATGGAAAGGTACTGCAGAAGTTGGAGGTGGATTGCAACACTCTGGAATTTTAGGGAACTAGTTAAACTTGGGGTATTGGATCACCTGGACAGTGAACTGGTGATTTTCCTTTCCTTGTACTGTCATCTGCATGCTAGACCTTTGCTGGGATGTAATATTAGGAAGCTCAAACAAGCAAACAACTCACAAACTTTATGAACTAGAATCTAAATTTTCAACTTCAGAAGCTTTGGATAACACACGTTGAGATCTTTTATTCTTTGGCTTTCTATCCCTTTTACATGGTGTGCAGAGTAGGTATTTTAAAGTGTGTTTTGGCTGTTTAGATCAATATACATATATGCACCTGAACACTTATGGGAAAAATTGAAATTGAATTGGCTTTCAATTACCATATCCATTAAAGACAGTCATAAGCAAGGAAAAAATTTCTAATGTTTAAGGCAACAAAATGTTCACATTGCTAAAAATAGACCATATTTACAAAATAATTCTAGTTGTTGATATTTAAGATAGACTTTAGCTTAGACTAAAAGTTATATTTAAAACGTGCTTTGTAGAGCTCAGACTGCTTCATAACTTTGTATGTTGTATAAATCTTTATGAACTAGTAACTGGAGGCCAGAAAGCTGATTTGTCAAGGTCATAGCCTATAAGTAACACAGAAACAAAATCCAAGTTTTCTGGTTCCTGCTTTAAGTGTTAGGTAAGTTCCTTTCTGTAGCCAAAATATTTTTTTCATATGAGTATGTTGACATAATAGTTATCTAGCTGCTGAAGCTTTACGTTGAACATGTTTTTAAACTTGTGTTATGTTATTGAAAACTTTTCCATGTCAAGGGTGGGGAACCACTGTATTGTGAGTAGATGAAGACATGAACCTCTGATGCCAGCACATGCTAAATGGTATTTTACTTCTATTGCTGTTATCTTTGAAGGAGAAAAACTAGAAAGCTACGTAAGCTTCAAAACAAGATAATTCTATTTTGACACATTGAGCAACGTGAACCATCCACAGTTGAGTTAACTGAATGTTTCACATTGTGGCAATAGCATTGCTCATTCTATGTGTAAGTATGAATAAGATTGAATCAAAATATCAAAATACAGAAGTTATTAATACCAGCTTGGAATACATTTTCTCCAAAGCGGCCATGTTAACGCTGTCTTTCAAGACAGTGTAAGTTAATACTAATTTTTTCAATGTGAAAAGCCTAATTTGTGGTAATAATAAGTATATATTGCCCCATCTTTATCATTTGTATTCCAAAGTGAGGAACCAGTCAAATCTTGAAAACTCTTAGATATTTGTGTTGTGAAGATGATAGTCTCTATCTAAAGGACTGCTTTGTGTCAAAGTATGGAGTTGTTAGCTCTTGTCCAAGAGAACTACTCACTTCAGAGTCTACTGCTCTGACAACTTTTACATTTAATGCGCTTCAGTAGCTGAGCTAGAAGCCTGTATTTGAATTTGTTTTTCTGGGCACCTTCTCTGTTTACTTGTCAAATACCTTTCTGGGATGAGAAAATTGATATGACTTCTTTCTGAGTGTGAAACTCTTATTCAATGGGAGCTTTTACTTTGGATATGTGTGCAAGTAGCCTCTAAATGTGAAAGAAATAATACTATTTTGTGTGGCAAGTTTGCATTATGAACTTGGCATCTTTAGCATATTTCCCCACTAATCTTTGTCCTAAATTATGCTATATTTCCACCACTAGAACTTCTGTACTTTCTTGCATATGTATAAAGACTGTTAGTATTCTGTAGGCTGAAGTACCAAGGTGTTTATACCAGAAACTCGTAATGACTTGTATAGGAAAACAATGTTTCTAGATTGTGTTAATAGCTGATGGTCAAATGAAAACAATGTTTCTAGATTGTGTTAATAGCTGATGGTCAAATGAAAACAATGTTTCTAGATTGTGTTAATAGCTGATGGTCAAATGCCTCTATGGTTGTGCCCCTTCAACTGTTTCAACAACTGCTGGTGTAGACAGCCATGGATTACTAGTTTTTATGCCTTGAATAAGGAGGAAAAAACCCAAAGCCTAACAAACCACCTGAACTTGCTCTTCTGCAGGTTCTCTCAAAACTGCTTCATCTCAGATTCTGTCTGAAACAAAACCAAAAGCCGAGGAAATACTGTGTCATTGCGTCGTAGATCTGTGATGGTTGTGGATTACACATTTTGATTCCCTGATTTCCCCTGTATCCATTGCTGAAAATTGCAATGCCTTGTAATGCTCTCAAGCCTGAAAGGATACTGTGTTTAGCCTTTCATATATTCCACAAATGTTAAAATAATTTAATTTTCCAACCAGTTCAGTACTCTCTTACAGAAGCCTCTATGCACTGGAAACATAACTGAGTTGTGGCAGGTGTCCCTGTCTATGGCAGTGAGGTTGGAACTAGATGATCTCTAAAGTCCCTTCCAGTCCAAGTCATTCTAGGACTTGCTGATATTGTCTGCTCTGTGCAAGCTGTGTTCATATTAATTATAGACCGTAATTTAAGAACGAAATGCTCTATAATAATAGGCTTTGTCTTGCATTTTGTTGCCTCCTTTTTTTTTTTCCCCTAGTATTTAAGTGCTGAGTGTGAAGCAGAAAAAGCTATAGAAAGCTGTTTGTGGATGTGAACTGTGTAAGATGAAGGTAACTCAGTAGTTAATACTCTATAGTTGATGAAATATATGGCATGGAAAGTAGCTGAGGGAATATAATCAGAAAGGCTTTCCAGGTTTTCTGTTGTATGATACAAATCTAATATAGAAGAACCTAATTTAATTTACTAAGCTTTTAGTGAAACTACTTTTGTTTTCTTTGTAAGCTCTAACTTAAAATTCGGTAACACATTTTAAATCTTTACAGCCTTGATGAAGGTGTATGATCCCTTCTTGGTATTAGTCAATTAGCTTTCTGCTACTTCCCTGTTTGACCTCAGCTACCTGAGCAACAGTGTATTAGGAACTAGACTAAGGAGCAGATGCACTCCATACCATCCATTACTAGAATGAAAGTGACAGAAGGAACTAATTGCATGTTTCAAGGGCAATTGCAGTTCTGTCTCTGGATGTAAGGCAGACAGAAGATTGTTTATCAAGTTTCCCTGACAATATTCTGCATAATCACCATGCTGCTCAAAGTTACCACTCCGGGTGCTGCGTGAAGCGTGGTGCCAGGCAATACATCAAATGAGCTTTCTTGCATGGAGTCATCTTCCTCACTACCTCATCTCAAAATGGGAATGGGTTTGTGAGTAGAAGTGTACCGATTGTTAGCATTCATGGCTTTACACCGAGGGCAGTGTGAGGCTAGCTTCTGTTGCCAGACTCTCTAATCCATCCGACGTCTCGTAGCAAGCAGTAGCCTTTAGCAATGTCTTAGACCTGACGGTTGTCTTCATTTTACAATTTGACTATTTTAAGGGCAGCTTATTTCAACAAGCATAATATTTAAAAAAGAAAAAGGCATAGGTGAAACCCGTGTGCTCAGCCTAGC
>NW_009733462.1:0-2988 GCF_000703405.1 Apaloderma vittatum
GGCACTGGATGATCTTTAAGGTCCAACCCTGACAGTTCTAGGATTCTGTGATCTTCCTGAAGCTGCTGTGGGAGCCCGTCCTTACTCAAACCCTCACGAGAAAGGCTGCCGAGCGAGAAGTGCTGCTGGGCAAGGTGCTTCAAACATCGATGAACGGGAGCAGATTTGTTGAGGAGCAGACTTCAGCGAATTCCGCAACGGAAATAACTCGTGGGACGACGAATGCAGCAAATCCTGTGATTAGTGGTATTGCTTCGGGCTCTCTGCAGCCTCAGACAGATCTTCCAATACGTCGGTTTGCGCAGGAGGGGAGTTCACCCTCGCGACATCAATGGGCTGGGTTTGCCCAGCCTGGGTTGTATCGTCAGAGCTCTGGAGGTGGAATCTCGGGGAGGTTCTCACGTCTGTGTGCTTGGTCACATCTGTATCTTCCCACCAGAGGTATTTCTTCTTCTTAGCCAGCACAGATTCATCCTTTTGCGAAGGTGTTGTCTTGAGAGCTGTCCTGGCTGGAATCTCTGATACTTTGACAACCTGAGTGTTAATTAATCCTACCAACACTGCAATTAGCTTTTTATTTGCTTTTCCAGTCAGTCCCTTGCAATAATCAGCAAGACTGCCCTGTGCTCACTTCACTTTTTTTTTCTCCTACCCCTTCATTTCCATCCCTGAGGTCTGGGTCAGGTTATGACTGACCGGAGCAGCGTTTCTTCAAACACCAATTTTCAGTGGATCCTGTTTCTTGAGTCTTCCTCTCCATTTTTTTTTTTTCTCCTCTGTGCTCCTCACAATATACCAGTGCCGCTCTGAAGGGCTTGGAGGTGTGTTTTGGGACTGGTGGAGCACAGATGGTCTCCTCCTCAGCGTCGAGCTCCCAGGGCCTGTTGGGTGTTGTTGCTGCCCATCTGCTCTCCTTTGGCGGGGACGGTGCAGCCCTTTGTCCTTCTCTGAACAGTGCTTCTTGATGGATGCCAAGAAAAAAAAGCCCACCCTGGCCCTCCAGCTTCTCTAGACCAACATCTCCAAACCCAGTTTGGGACGTGCCCTGCCTCGAGGCGTTACCCAAGAGCTCGGTGCAGAGCTCACCCGTGCGCGCAGCAGAATAATAACCAATATCCTCTCCAAAAATAACCGACATCCTCGCCAAAATGTTTTGTGGTGTTGCTGTTCCTCGCCATTATGGTGCGTTGTGCAGGTTTCGTTGCTCCTGCCTGCGTTGCTGCGAGCTGTGGGTGTTTCTTGTGCGGCTCCGATCCCTCTGGGGGGGTCACGCCAGGTCCTCTAATGCACCCTTGGATGTTCCCTGTTTATTTTATGGAAATGAGCCCTCCTGAAACGGACTGATTCTTTCTCTTGCCATGTCTCCCAGCTGTCTTTCTGGATGGTTTTTATTTCCCGTTCCCCCGGGGCCCGTTCAAAAGCTTCTTTGGAGTCTGAAATCCTTGCCTGCATCTCTGAGCGGTTAAAGCAAAGAGACTGTACCTGATGGGTCGTTATAATTTAGTCTAAATTTAATGCCTGGTGTGTGCTCTCCCATACTAGCCGTGTGTGTAAATACAAGCTGGAGCGCTCTGGGCCAGTACATTTTTATTTTTTATTTTATTTTTTTAATTATTTTTTATCTTTTTTTCTTTTCCTTCGTGTTATGTTTGACTTGCTGTTCCGACCTCATTCTGTTCTCTGTGGCTACTCCTTCTGAATAAGAAAAAAATTGCTTCAAGAAGCTTGTGACTTTTTTTTTTTCAGGTAAATACATTACTTTCCTCATTTGGAAAGTGCCATTTGAAATTAAAAAATAAGATCTCTGCTTGCTAAGTGATGATAAGTGTAGAACCGGGTAATCACATGGATAGATCAAGTGGTTGTTTTGAAATTATTTACTCAGTAAAGATAAGATGTGTGGCTTTTTGAACCTGTAGTATTTTTCTATGGAAATAAATCTGAGTTTAAAAAGTTAAGGCATGACAGAATAGATACTAGTTGGCTTTTAGGTATCAGAAGTAGCTCAATAGAAAATAATATTTTTCGATTTAAGGATTTGTAAATTGTTCCGAATGATGGGGAGTGCATTTTCCCTGCTAAAAGTCAAATTAACCCTATTTTGAGATGTGAATTCCCACGTGTGTCTGATGCCATCACCTCATCCACCTCCCTGGCACTGACTCTGATGTTCCATCACATTCTTCGTTTGATTTTTAAAGCAGGATTTGCCAAAGAAGTATTTTTCTCCGGCTTCCATGATGCCGAGTTTGTGATTAATGATGAGCAGTTGTCAATTGTCTTTGAGTAAAACCCACTCAGGTCCTGTGCATCCACGCAGGGCCTGGAAAATGCCATCAGGAAAGAGAGATTCACATTTTCCCGCAGAATGAGGTCCTAGATATCCTAGTCTGGAAAACTTCAGTTATTTGGTTTTGAGTCTTGAAATAATTTATTAGCTTAATGGGTAATTTATATTTTTTGTGTCATGCTGCATTGACTTTATGGTAGATGACTTTGTACCATCAGTAAGTGAAGACCAACAAAGCAAAGTGGTCTACCAGGATGCTTGCTCGGCTTTGTGTGCCTTGATGTGCTGGGATGGAGACGTTTGGAGAAGTGGCTGGACAAGGAGGTGTAAGGTTGGAGCAGAGTCTGCTTGGGGCCCAGAAAGCCAACCCTGTCCTGGGCTGCATCCAGAGCTGTGTGACCAGCAGGGCGAGGGAGGGGATCCTGCCCCTCTGCTCGGCCCTGGTGAGACCCCACCTGGAGCCCTGCATCCAGCTCTGGAGCCCCAGCACGAGAGAGACGTGGAGCTGTTGGAGCGAGTCCAGAGGAGGGCGACCAAGATGCTCCGAGGGCTGGAGCACCTCTCCTATGAGGAGAGGCTGAGAGAGTTGGGCTTGATCAGCCTGGAGAAGAGAAGGCTCTGGGGAGACCTTCTTGTGGCCTGTCAGTGCCTGAAGGGGCTACAAGAAGGCTGGGGAGGGGCTTTTTACCAGGGGCTGT
>NW_009733462.1:3125-19312 GCF_000703405.1 Apaloderma vittatum
GAGTGGAGCCTTGAGAACCCTTATCTAGGGGGAGGTGTCCCTGCCGTGGCAGGGGGTTGGAACTAGATGATCTCTGAGGTCCCTTCCAACCCAAATCATTCTATGAATTATCGTGGAGGTTTGGTTGTTGCTTGTAGCGTGTTGCCTTGTGAAACCTCTGGCAGCATTCTCACGTGTGCTTGGAAGTAACGAGGCAGAAGGGCAGCCGACACACCTCGTCCTTGTGCTTTTGTGTAAAGAGTGTTTTGAACAGCCTGCAGCTTTGGAGCGAAGCTTTCTTGTGCCTCTGTTTCCTGGTTTGTTTTAATCTCTCAGTACGAGGAAGAACTTGGTGAGCAGGATGGAAGGTAAATGTGAGGAGGTCAACTGCCGGTGGAGCACACTTCATCCGTCAGCTGCGATGCTTGAACTTCTACACACAGCTCACAGTGCACAATCCCTCTTTGTTACGGGATAAAACTGGTTACAGGAAAGGTGTGTTTCCATGCAGAGCAAATGCCATGTCTCGCTGACCTCGGTGCGAGCTGATGTGGATGTTCCCTCTTTCCGTGCCCCTTCTGTCCACCGCGTTCCAACCAACGTTCAAGCCAAAGCGATGGTTTGCGTCCAGCTGTGCAGCAATGAGGTTATTGCACGTGGTGCCTGTGTTCTTTAGGTGTATTGGAGGGAAAACGAAGGGCTTAAAAATTATCTCTAATTCAGGAATCCAGAAAAGGGGTGTTTTCTACTCTTTAAGGGAAAAAAAACAAACACAAAAGAAAAGAGGGCTGGGAATCCCCGCCTCTGCACCCCAGCAGCGACCAGGAGGATGTCACAGGCGCTGGTGCAAAGGGGAGAGGTGAGGAGAAGCTGCCTACCTGCCCTTGGAAGCTGCTAATTACAAAGCTTGATAGGAAGAAAATAAAATGCAATGGAAGTTCAAATAGTGTTGGAGAAAGCCCGGGGTGAAATTTTAAATGGATGCCCTTTCATCCCAAAATTTTGCAGGAAAAAGGCTTTAATACACGTCCTGGTTTGGAGCTTGTTTTTTGTCGCAGACCAAGATGGGTTTTCCATCGAGTGTCGTCCTCTCAAGCCCGAAGGTCCCAACCCCAGCACCTACTCAGCAGAAAGAGCCCAGCAGATCTTCCCAGGCACTTAGTCCTGAGGTATATGAGCAGAAGGAGGGGTTGGGGGTAGTTTTTTTTTATTTTTTTCCTACTTCTCTTAAACCAGCAGGCCAACAGGCATCTACATTTCATCCAGAATATTGTCTGTTTGTTTGGAGAATTTGGTACGACTTAAAGTCCAAGTTTTCTTTGGATCAGGTCTTTAGGATTCGGTTTGACTTATTTCCAGTGACGCTACTGAAATGTAGCTTCCTTTTTTTTTTTTCCCCTTCTTTCCATCTCTGCCGACCTGCTAAGTCAAAACAAACGTTACGTTTTGATGTATTTCTTTATTTATTTTAGTTACCACCGAGTCAAGAATGTGGAGTGAGAAACTTTGATTAAAATTTAGAGCGCTGTCAGATTAGCTAGGACAGGTGCCAAGGCGGCTTTGGTGCCCTTGTTGCTTGGGATGTTGGACTTGTGTTTTTAGGCTAGTTTTTCACCTTCATCTTGGAGTTCTCAGCAAAATGAGTTTTGTAACAGCCCCATCTCCATCTGCACTGGAAGCAGGACCGTGGAGGGGTGAAAGGAGCCTTTGACACCGCTGGGAAGCAACTGTAGTCTTAAAAAAACCAACACACAGAGACAGTGATGGCTTGCTGAGCACGGGTGTGATTTTTATATCAAGCGAGCCTCTGAAACGGGGAGGATCAGGAAAAATTTCATCCGTTCTCAGGTGCTGCTCGTTTTCTCACTGGGTTGTTTGGGTATTTCTAAGCTCAGATGAGCTGTGTACCCGTGCGGTGCACAGAAGCCAAGATCCTGAACACTTGAGGAACTTGACCAAACTAAGGCACAGAATTTAATTCCTGTGCTGGGAATATAATTCATCCTACATGCCCAGCCTTTGCAGTCACTGTGCCCGCAGCGAAGGCGAACAATTGCGAGCCTGTAAGTTGCAGCGAACAAAGACAACCTATTTTTGTTCCTTGGCTGCGTTGCTTTAGGTGGAAAGGAGCCCCCAAGCTCTTGCATGCTCCTTGAGCAAGTGGAGCCAGCAGAGCTGGTCAGGGAGGTCTTTGGGAGTTGGGACAGAGCAGAGTTTTACCCATTTTTCATGGGTCAGAAACGCGTTCAATGCAAGATGCTCCCAAAGTCTTTCCCTCCAAATCGAGGAGGTCCGATACCTCAGCTGGGCGCCCGAGTCAACTCCGCCTGGTTCTTGTGATTCTGCCTTCCTAATTTAAAATGCTCATGTGCCGTAGCATCCTAGAATTGTCAGGGTTGGAAGGGACCTTAAAGATCATCCAGTGCCAACCCCCTGCCATGGGCAGGGACATCCCCCACTAGATCCGGCTGCCCAGAGCCCCATCCAGCCTGGCCTGAAAAACTCCCAGGGATGGGGCTGCCACCCCCTCTCTGGGCACCCTGTGCCAGGGTCTGCCCACCCTCATGGGGAAGAACTTCTTCCTCACGTCCCATCTGACCCGACCCATCTCCAGCTTCAGTCCATTCCCTCCAGTCCTGTCCCTGCCCGACATCCTCACCAGCCCCTCCCCAGCTTTCTTGTAGCCCCCTGGAGATCCTGGCAGCCACCAGAAGGTCTCTTCGGAGCCTTCTTTTCTGCGGACACTGAGCCCGTGTGGTCTGGGGAGATAAATGCTCGGGGATCAGTCTGGGTTCCCTCCACCCCATCTGTTGGTTTTAGGAGAGCGGAGCCCCAGGGCTTTCACGGCAGGGGAGGGGGAACCTGCTGCGTGTCATGGATAATTCCCGACGGCAGCAGCGTTCGATGTTTTTCCATCTGGAAATTGCCAAAACCTTTCCCTGGAGGAGCAGGTTTCTGGTGTTGAAATCCGCCCGTGCATGTAGGTTCACTTCCCTTCACTCCTGCAGCCAACGTTATCTCATGGGTCTGCAGAGCACAAGGTAAAAAGCAGTTTTAAGAGCATCATAGGATACATGCAGGTCATACATGTTGCAGTTATTAGTGCTGGGTTATTACCCCTGTGACACTTCATGGAGAATATAGGTTTTCATGGAGAATTTGAAGAAAAAGCGGGGATAGCCTGACAGCTTTTGACTTGCTTTAAAAATTCATATATTAGTGCTGTTTCTGCATGTGATTATTTCTGTTCGTCATCTTTCTGGTAAGAATTATTTCAGTTATCACAAAAGCAGCACCAGACAGGACAGAGCTGAGTGTGAAGCTTGCCCTGGCTGTAAAGTATTTGAAAAGAGAAGCTGTTCAGCATCAGAAAGAAATATTCTCTGTGTATTCTTTCTGCAGGCGTCTAATTGATTTTCTTAGAGTAATACTTGGTGAACCTTGCTGTGGTGATTAACACATTTGAGTCTTTGTGAAAAACACAAATGTTTTGCAGACCCATGGATTATTTGTTCAAGCCCTCTCTCGGATAATTTATGTTTTCCTCCCAAGATCTGTTCACAAAAACTGTTGGTTATGAACCAGCCTGACTTTGCTTTAAGGAAAGGCTTGAAAACAGTTTGCTCAAAGCCCTGTAGGGCTACGGCTTCCCTGGGAGGAGCTTGGCTAAAGATGAAATCAGAGTTGTTGTGGTCACTGTTTCACTCGTTGTGGTCCTGTTTGATTCCGTTCTGCGCGTCCTGGCGGCTTTGAAATGCCTCTTAATTGTTTTTCTTTTAAACAAATCTTCTGACAAGGTACGGAGGGTGATGACTGACCCCTTGCTGTGGGGATTCAGGGGAAGAGCTGGGCTCCTGGGTGGTGCTGTTGTCACTGATGTGTCATCGATAGAATGGTGAGCCCAGATTCATCTTGGATGTGTCCTTTTGGAGACAGATTCGCTCTGAAAATCACTTTCTCTCCTGTTCCTGCAGAAAACAATAAAAATTTTACTCTTTATAACTACTCTACTATTTATTACTCCTCTGCTCTTGCTTTATTACTGCTCTACTCTTGCTTTTGTGGCAGTAAGACCTGGGACAAAGTTGATGGGGTAGAGTGCCAGCTTCTGGGATATTAATATGTGGATTAATGAATATCTGTTTTTCTCATTGACCTGCTGTTTTGATGTAAGCAGCTTTTGAAGGAGGAATGGGTCTTCCACATAGCTGAGATGAGTAGCTCTGGGAGGAGATGCCATCCTGGGAGAGCACCCCAGGCTGTGGTTCGTTCTTCTCCAACCTCGTCAGCACTTGTGGCCATTCTGTGAGGGGGTGACGGGGGGACATCCCTGTCTCTTGGCTTTGCCTTTTGCTTCTGGCTCACAAATTCTGTCTAATCCTCTTTCGAACCTGCTGCTCTGACCTGCCGTGCCAGCCTCCTGTGGCAGCAAGCTCTGGAGAATCACTTCCTGCCGTGCCAATAAATACTTTTGTTTTCTCTATCGTAAACCAACCTCCTGCTGGCCTGGAGTGCTCTCTGGTTCTCATGTGGCCGGATTTGCTGATGGACACCTTTGTATTGGCCTCAGCTGCTCCGTTAATGGAGCCAGCGCTGGGGCTTCAGGTGCTTGTGGCTGTTTTTGTTCTAGAAATCACAAACCTCTTCTGTCTAAAACACATAAGCTCGGTGAATTTTGTATTGTTTTCCTGAATTTCACCCTACGCTGCACTTCAGGTAAGTGCATGCTATTTTGGATCTCATCCTAATTCCTTTATTGGATGTAACCCTTAGCTGCTTTGCGCTGATCCCTCCGAGTCAACAGATCCAGGGGTGGGAGAAAAGGGTTGCTCAGGCACGATGCACGTACCAGACCTGCCCGAGAGACTGCAGCTCTCCACGCTCCCAGCTCATACCAACGGGTAGGACAGATTTTCCTCCGCTAAAATAATCCCCGCAGCCAACTGAGTCCTGCAGACGCTGTCACCGTGGCTCTGCCGTGCTGGGCGTCACGGAGAGCGCTCAGCGTCAGCGGCGTCAACTTGGCGAAGCTCTGCGTTTCAAAGGGAAAACTATAATCTAGAGGGAGCAGGTGTAAGAGCGCAGCGCTATGAAGGAGGAGTGATGGTGCTTTGCACCTTGGTTAAAATAAGCCAGAACATACCCCCTTTTTCACCTGGGGTGCTTGCCGTGGCAGCAGCTCAAATGGGATCACACCATCACAGACTGTTTGGGGTTGGAAGGGTCTCTTGGAGGTCACCTGGAGACTCAAGCAGGGCCACCTAGAGCCAGGAACATGCCTGGTTTTTCCAATATCTTCAAGAAGGGACATTCCTCAACCTCCCTGGGCAACCTGTGCCGGTGCTTGGTCACCCTCACAGCCCAAAAGTGTGTCTCCTGCTGTTCAGAGGGTCCCTTTCATGTTTCAGCTTGTGCCTGAGAGCCAGAGGTTGCATCACTGGGCACCGCTGAAAATCTGTCCTCTGCACCCTCTGCTTGGGTATTTATATACTTCAGTGAGATTCCCCCCAAGCATTCCCTGATCCACGCGGAACAGTCCCAGCCTGGGTGTGATTGCTTCAGATACCTATGTTGTGCCCAGTTTTCCAAGCCTTTAGAACTGGATGTGATGTTCATTAATTAATAAAATAAAAATGCGTATTTAAAAAAAAAAAGAAAGAAGTAAATAAAAACATAAATAAAAATTAAAAGGATTAGAGAGGTATGGAATAGCTCTTTGCAGATTGCTGTGATCGGGCATGGGATATAGAAAAGTGAGAGGCTAATCCCATGTGGTGCCTTTTGAAAGTCAATTTTGGAATCAAAGAAGGTGACTTGCAGCATAAGTCAGACTTTAGTCTTTGACCCCCGAAAGAGTAAATGGAGCCTGGGGGGCTGTGTTATCCCTGCGAGTCTAAATTCTCATCCCAAAATATCTTTTATAGGCACCAAAGAATCCCCTGGAGGATGTAAACTGGCTGTTTCATTCAGAGCAAATATTATAAATAGAAAAGGAGTAAGTAAATACGCTGCCTTGACACAAGGGCATCTTTGTCGTGCCGTTTTCGTGCCGGCTGGTAAACTGCCCACGTCGTGCCAACTCGCAGTCGTGCCGCCAGCGAGCAAGTGGAACCTCCGCGGCAGAGTTTGCAGATGGAGAGGCTGGGGGAGCAGCCCCGGCAGGGTTTGGAGGTGGAAAGCCCGCGGTAGCAGACGTGTCGGGCTCTGTTCCCCTTTTCAGCGGGGCGTGGAGAGCAGCGGGTCCCTGGCACGGGTCCGGGGGCTCCGAGCCAGAGCAGCCCTGTTGCCTTCTGCTCGTCTCTCCGTTTGCTGGGGCTTGTTGAGAGGGACCCTGGGAGAACGGCGGGAGAAGAGTATTTGCGGGGAAATCTCGAGGTGGTAAAGGGGCTCATGTGTGTCAGCTGATGCCTTTCTCCATGAAGGGTCTAACTTTTCCAGGAAGATGATCCAATAATCATAGAATCATAGAATGGCCTGGACTGGAAGGGACCTTAGAGCTCATTTTAATCCAGCCTCCCTGTCGCCAGGGATAAATATATTGATGCTCTGTGTCAGTGTGTGTGTCCAAGGCTGGACCTGACCATTGCTCAACAATGTCCCAATCCTGTTGGTTAGGCATTTTTAATGAGTTGGGTTTTTTTCCAGCATGATACTTTCCCTATGGTTTGGGTTGCATCTTGCTTAATATAGATCTTAGCAAATTAATAGCACAAACCTTTCCATGGAGTTTCTCCTACTAGATGAATGCACAGAGAGTGTTACTGCTGACTTCTGTTCTTGAAAACAGTGATTTTTCCATAGTTTCTCTTTTTAAGACACTCGCCCCTGCATGAATTTTCTAGTAGAAGAGTGGACCCTCTGCAGAGAATCATCATCATGTGCCCCTTGACATAAACTTGCTTTTCTTTCACGACCCGTGGTCCCTTATTGCTCCCTGACCCACACGTTGAAAGCTTTTAAAGCCAGGACAAAATTCCAGCAAAAAGCTAAAACCATCTGAAGAAGTGTAAATGGACCCTTAAACTTTTATAGGATGCTGTTGGGTTGCACATCACCTGAGCTCCTTTAAGCAGCATTACACCTAATTATTATACTCAAGCAGCAGATGGATTGAAGCAAATTTTTAGGTGCTTTTTCTGCGTGTTTTTCTGCTACTGAACAATGGCGTGTTTTATGTGAGATATTTTGTGTGGATTTTGCCGGCGATGTGTGAATTGCGTTCTACCTGTTTTGACTTTCAAATCTGGCTTTGTCTGTGTTGATACTATTACATTTTATTTATAGCACAAAGTACTTTGTGTGAGCCCAGGCATTGTCTGATCTCTAATAGGCAATGATTGTTTCAGAAACAGTTCTTCCACATTTTCACTCATCCTTAGTTGTTCTCTCCATGTTAGCCTGCTGTGCGCGATAGACACGCTTGGGAACAAGCTGCATCTTGTCTGCTTAGCAGGTAAATCTGCTTTAAAACGTGACTTGATGGAAATGTCACGTTGACATTCGTCAGATATTCGGACTCTCCGATAGATTTGGATTTGCCAGCCTCAGCTAGAGTAAATTTTCTGGATGTTCAGTCTCACCAGCTCCACCCAGTAAGGCACCAGTAGATGACATACTGGGTCGTGGTTCATCAGCACCTTTTTGCCCCTAATCCTTGGAGCTGTTTGAGCACCTTCAAATCCTGGTGCATGTGCTGTTTGGCTTCTGGAAATCAGGATAATCAGGAAATCAAGTTTTATGTCTCACTCATAATATTTTAAGGACTTTTGGGTGCCAGATGGGCGCAATTTGGCTCAGTCTTTGTACCGCTGTTAGAAATATCTGGTCGGGAAGGACTAAAACTTGTCTCTTACTGGTTTAGGGAGTGCTTCTCCTGTCTGTGACTTCCCAACACCTTCCCCTCGCCTGGGGTGGGATGGGTCATCTCTGCAGTTACCGATTTTGATGCGAGGTTTCAGGTGAAGACACCCCGGAGGATTCTTACCTCCTACAAATGGTCTTATTAATACAAAAAAACACGCAAAAGAAATACAATCCGATTCTTACACATTTCCTTGGAATGATATGCTCCCAGGTTGGTTTTTTTTTTTGAGATGGACATATGAAGATTATGGACTTTTTGACACAGGATTTTGCTACATGACATAGATTTTGGACAATTTGCAATCTTGTAGTAAAAGACTGAAGTTCTGTTTAAAAAAAGGCAGGGCCTTTAGACCAACTCTGATATAACTTTGTCCAGGATGTCTGAGATGATGGTAAACTCCCCATCCCACTGACAAGCAGTATACTTTCATTACATTGCAGTTAGCATAAAATAAGAATAGATAAAATGCTTCATTGTTTATTTAAAAGGCAGAGCGTGTCAAACCTTCACAGTAAATTCTTAGAACTGTGACGGTACAATTTTATACTATGGAAGAATGGAAAAGAGGCTGGATTGAGCAAGACTCAATACTTATCTTTGAAACAGATACTCTAATGAGAGTCTGGAGATAGTTCTTTCCACCTCTATGCTGATTTCTTTGGTGTGACAGAAGCGATGTAGCCTTAAAGCTTTTGGTTGGCCGAGTGGAAAGCTCCATGTCTGTAGCCTTTTGACGTACGCCAAAAATTAAACCAGTGCATTGAGGCGATGGCGCTGCCAGCCCGAGCTTTGTGAACCTGAGTCACTTTATTTCTGCCCCTCTCAGCATTTATCATTAGCAAATGTTATGCATCACTATTATTTGTTTTCCCAGGTAGCCTGAGGTGAAGCTTGGTGAAGTGGTGGTAATTAAAATGTGAAGGTCTTGGCTTCTTGCAGATAAATAGTAAAACCCCCAGATGACTTCATGCAAGCCACTTATCTCCAGCTGGCATCTTACTTGGCTTCAGAGTTGTGTTTTTGGGTTGTTATTGGTGAATCCCCCTGGTCTAGAGACACCTTCACCTCGTGAAACCGTGGATCTGGGTCAGTTCCTCTCCCAGAGGGAGAACTTTTGATGTCTAGAGATGAAGCTTACACTGGGAGAGCTTTCTTTTCTAGCTAGAGACCTGCCTGAGCCCCAAGCATTACGTGAGTGCAGAGCACTGCTCTTCTTTTTTTTGATTTAGGCTATCAGGAAGTTCTGCAGGTTTCCCATTTTGGGGAGGTTGGATGGTCCTGCTGAGCAGAGCATGCTTGTTCATCCAACTGTGTGGACTTGTGCAGAGGGAGAGAAAGGACAACAGGTCTTCCTCAGCAGAAACTAGCGGTTTTTTTCACTGGTTTCATTCATGTGTAGATTTTTTTTTTTCCGCTTGATTCTGTTTTCTTAGTCCTTTTGATGTTTCAATTGTTTGTCTTCTTGGTTTGGGTGGATTTGTTTGTTTGTTTGTCTTTTTCTTGAGTGCTTAAATGATTCATGTTGGAACAATCCCAGGGCAAAGCTCTGGTAGGATTAGAACCACTCCTGGTATCTCTTACAGCAAAGTTGGGATGGAGGGAGAGCGCTGCCCTTCCAGAGGGAGAATTCACACTCCTCAAAAGGGAGTTGACAAGATTAAATAATCTTGGATATCAGTAGTGGTAAAGGAGTATCAGTGAAAATGAGGACCCCTGGTGCCAAAAAAATCTGTATTATTTTCAACCCTAGACTATGAGTGAGCTGAAGATGTGTCCTGTGTGTGACCTTCTAATCCAGCAAACGTTTTGAGCAGCTGTGGAAATATTTGTGTGGCTCTGGCTTTCATCGGGACATCACGGGTAAAACCTATAGCTCTGGCAAACAGCAGAATGTGGGTTTTTTAAATATGAAGGAAATTTGAAGAAAGATCTCGTCAGCCAGGCTGTGACTGAGCCTTTGGTTTCCTCTTGAAGAAGGCAATGTGCAGTGTTATAGAGGCTCTTCTTTGTAGTTAAACACAGAACTTTCCATTGTAAGTTTGATGTTGGTCTCCATAGCTTCCACCTCTAAATCTCTCCTGAAAGTGGTAGGTACTGAGTATTTCCTATGGAGGATCTTGATCAAGAGATAATATTTAGTTGTCAAAGGCTGCCTATAAATAACCTACAATCTAGCATGCCTGTGCCATCTTTTTTTCCCCTTGTATTTTGAAGTCATGTCTCACAGATGGCCCAGCTTGAACTCCATCATTGTCTTCCTTTTGAAGAAGCAGATTACAAAAAGCAGAAGGATAAAATATATAAATTTTTTTGTTGGTTTTTTTTTGTTGATGTCAGTAAGTACCAGGGCGAGATTTCCTCAACTCAGTCCATGAAACAGAATTTGACCTTGCAACAGCAGATGCAGGATTGACGGGTTGGGTTGGGCTGTGATGGGAAGGGCCTGACAAGCAGGGACAAGCAGTCCTTGTTGGACGCTATAAAGCAGGAGGAGGTGGAAGGTGAGATGCTCCAAGTGGCAGGTCAGCAGCAGAACATTGGGTGACGAGATGGCATTTGTCCAGGACAAAAACCTGGGGTGCTTGTGAGGATCAGGCTGATGGGACATTTCACTGAGTGGATGCGCAGAGAAGCTGTGCCTTTGGTGTGTCCTGCGGGGAAAAGGAGCAGGATTTCATTGTAGTTGGCTCCAGAGTCTTGGAGAAATCTCTGAGTCAACGTTGAGGTGGTGGTGGTGGTGTTCATAGGGATGAAGCTGAATGGAGACGTGAGAGCACACAACAGCGTGAGGCAGAGAGGACCAGCGATGCTGCAGGGAGGTTTTTGTAGCCAGGATTGTTATTCTGGCACCAGGGTGGAGGCTGACGTCTGCAATCTGCCTTCCTCCCTCTGCCCCAGGAGGTCGGCGTGCAGAACTGATCTCCTTTGTTTTAACGGAGTTAGGAATGAAGCTAAGGTGCTGTAACTTTTCAGTTTTTGTTTGTCTGTGCATCTGAGGCTGCACAATGTTCTGTTGGTGCCTGAAGGTTGCTGCTGCTCTGTGTGGAGAGCACTGAAACGTGGGAGTTGGCCGGTGCTCTCCCAGGGCTCCTTTCTTTCCTCGGTGCTTGCTGGGTATTCTGTACATCACTCAAATGGCTGTGGGGTCCCACATGAGTCTTTTTTTCTCTACCAGAAGACTGCAAGAAATTGTTTCTCAGGTTTGGTTCCTACTTGGCACTGATGTAAGTTCATGTTGTGTGATAGAACGAGCCTGCTCTGGCAGGGGGACTGGACTAGGTGATCTTCTGAGGTCGCTTCCAACGCCTAACATTCTGTGATTCTGTGATTCTGAGCCCTGTCTGTGGGTTCAGAGGCACGTGGAGCCAGGTACCGGTCCTGGGAACCACCAGCTCCATGAAATCAGGATATCACAGAAATCAGCTGGAGGCCAGTGGGTCAATGAAAGAAGGAGAAGAAAGAGGAAAAGGAGGAGAAGGGAGAGGTGAAGGAGGAAAAGAGAGGGTGAGAGATGTCCCTTTTTCCATCCAGACCACTGATCCCGTTATCCCCGAGCTCTCAGGTGCGAGAGCACAGGCAGCTCTCCCAGCATCGTGTCGGTATCGGGAAGAGCTCAGTGGGGTTGCCCAGCCTGGCTGTGGCTGAGGGAGGTGCTGGGCAGGGTCCAGGGACTGGTGACTGAGGTCCCCGTATTTCTGCGGAGGAGAGTGATGGGTGGACCCGGCTGGCCAGGTGGGACAGAGGCGCGCGGCATCATGCCGTGACGGGCACACGGGTGCAGCTCCCTGGTAGGAGGTTCTCCCTGCTGAGACACCAGCACAAGGGCTGGGCTCCAGGGCAGAAGGGCTCAATTGCTAAAGGAACATTAAAGCTGCCCCAAAGCTACTGTTGTGCTATTGATGCACTTTTTTTTTTCTTCTTAAGAATGCCTTCCTTTTTGTCTTTTTTTTTTTAATGAGTAACTTGCACCCAAAAAAATAAAAAAACCAATCCCCAAGCAAAAAGCATCTGAGTCTCAGATGTGCCTCAAAATGATGTCAGTTAGAGATCACATCTTGTGAACTTCCCTTCTCACTTACCACATCCTGGTGGGGTTTTCTGCGCCCCATCTCGAGTTAAACACTTCTTACAGGAGGTAAATATAGCCGAGCACCTACTCGTGATGAAATGCGTGGGCTGAAGCAGCCGCCTTTGGGGGCGTAAGTACTTTCTAATTATAGCAGGTCCAGCTTCCTTTTTTCTCCTCTTTACGCGTCATTATGTAAAACTCATTCTTCTCGGTTGCCTTTCCTGAAATAGGACCTCGGTGGGTGTGTGTACACAGCCCAGGAACGAGTGTCAAAATTGTCTTCTGGCCCAGGCCCCCCTTTGCCCGGTGGGAACTGGACGAGCATCGATCGGATGCCAAGGGCAGCCTTTGTGCCTTTTTGTCTCGAGCAGCCCCAGGGTGGGAAAGGTTGAACACTGGAGCTATTGGCTGCAAAAATTTCGAGTTAGGATCTTTAGAAATCGGTTAAATACCGGCAGTTTGGCTCCTGGAGGCTGGAGGTCAAGAATATAAAGAGCATAAATTGCACTGTGAGAAGTTGAAGATTAATCACTAAACTTTCATCTCCTGTCTAATTCACTGTTGTAAGTACGTGACAGTTGTAGTTCAGCCACTCTCAGGTGTTTCTGTTGTGTGGGTTTTTTTAAAGGGAGGTGAGAGGGTGCCAGCTAAGGGTCCTGTTGCATTATTTCTATGCCTCAGAGGGTCACCAGGACTTGCTGGGCTCCTGCAACACATGGGAACGGGGTCAAGGTGGGGTGGGCACTAGGGCTTGATCCACTCTATGCAATACTGGGATTCTGTGATACGTCAGCCTGGATTTTTCTGCTGAGGACCTGAACAAAACCCTGTGCGGAGGGCCAGGCTTACTGCCTACACAGAGCTGACATTTCCACTCCAGACAGTGCTAAAAAAAAGAGCTTTTGTGGAAGTGCCGCCCCTGCCGTCCCTTGCAACGTGTGCGCAGCGGCCAGAGGCTGGCTGAGGCTCTTGGGTGGTGTGAGTGGGACCTCTGCATCGTCACCGCCTGAAGTGCGATGTCATCTTGCAGTGTCATCACTGGGAGGCGTGCTGGGAAAAGCTGGAGGCTTGCGGGATGCAAAAGCAAGAGGGACTGGGCGTTGCAAAACAAACACACGTGGAAATTGCCCATAACCAGGGCAGGCAACTGCTCAGATGCCGAGTTATTTAATAACGGCTGTCAGAGCGGGTCTGAGTTTATCTGGTGATATACTGAGGCACTTGCAAGATAATTCATCCTGTAGCGTTGCCTTGTGAGCGGGGTGAATGGCTCTGGCTGAACAAATAAAGAGGATGCTTCGCAGCCCGGCAGTGTTCTCTGAGATAATATGCCTGGGTGTGCAGGTCCGTTGATTTATTCCTTTGGTTTTATGGACTAATGTTTGTGGCAGACAGATGCTGGTGGACTGATATTGCAGACGGGTGGTGATGTATCACTCACAGAACCTTTAGCTGCTTTTTTTTTTCTGTTGTAGCATTAAAAATACTTTTTTTTATTGCACCCTGGCCTTTTCTTCTAATTATCTGCCTGGTGTTGTCAGTAGAGAGCAGAAACTGGAGGTTACAAGTGTCATGTACCCCAAGGATGGGAGGAAGGAAGGGTGACAGCAAGGACAGAGATGTCCTCAGTAGTCAGAGTGGCCATGAGGAATGAGTCTAAATAAAAGCAGCCTTTCAGTGACAACTTTTTTACTGGCCAAGGAGTGAGAGAGCGGAGCCTCTGCAGAGTGACAGGTGGAAGGACACTGGTCAGGGCTTGGGATGGTTCCTGAGGTTCTCTTTTATGGATCCATCCTTCTCCGAAGAAGAGTCTCCATTAGGCCGGGTTCTTCTACCCATTAGTCATGTGAAGTCATAATCCTGTGATTTTTTTTATTATTATTATTTTTTTTGTTCCATGACTTTACTGGGGCGAAGGTGATTCCCAAAAGGCATTGCCAAAAATCCAGCCTCTGGGCTTGCTTGGAGCCCAGCCTCTGGGGCAGACACAGCAGAGATCTACCCCATGCTTTTGGCGCAAGGTGGGAAAGGGTAAGAAAGGCAGGAAAATACCTTTTTACCCAGTAATGTTCTTTTCTGTGGCTAAGTTTTCTCCTTCACTGTCAGCCAGCTTAGTGTGTGGACTTAGAGATGAGTGGGGAGGTTATCACGGAAATGCTGAGCCGGTCGCTCCTTGGTTTGGTCATGGGAAAACCCAGATAACTGGGGTGTTCAGCACAGCCAGGACTGATGTTACGTGGTATTTTCTTCCTCAAACGGTGTGTGGTTGAACTGCCTTTCTCCGCTGCTGCCGGAAGGGATCGGAGCTGGGCTGTAGGAATTAATATTGTGCCTTTACGCTTCCCACTCTCCACGGTGGTGCTCAAAGTGTTTCAGGAAGTGCATGGAATTGAAAAAAAAGCCCTGAAAACAGTGAGTATTTGTTACCTGTCCTGACCTGAGAGTCCTGCCTCTAACATAGGGGACCGATTAGCTCAGTCAGTTGAGCATGGCACTGACAACACCAAGGTCGCGGGTTCGATTCCCATTCAGTCCCCATGTGTTGGCTGATCTAGATGAGAGGTGGCGTCCCTGGCGACAGGGAGGCCGGATTAAAGTGATCTCTAAGGTCCCTTCCAGCCTAGGCCATTCTGTGATTCTGTGATTATTTTGCATGCTGCTTTTGGGAAGTGATCCAGCAGACACAGGCAGATCTTTAAAAGCTGGAGCCACGTGGAAGAAGCTCCTGAGATGCAATTGCTGAAGGAGCTGGAGCTGCTGTCCTGGGAGGTCCCCAAAGAGGCTCTTCTGGAGTGTTGGTGCTTGTGGAAGGTGTTTGCAGCAAGGCCTGTAGGAGAAGGCAAGGAAGCAGCTAAATTCTTGAAGTGGTTTTTGTTTCTTGAAAGAGCATCTTTAATGCAGCAGAAACCCTGTTCTCCTCCCAGGAGACGTAGTCACCCGTTTCCTCTGGGCTGGGTGGGATGATGGGTGTGGAAGGTTCCTGTGGGTGCTGTTCCCAACAGTCTGTTGGCTGCTGTGGTGTGTCATTCAACAGTTTTGAAGCAGTGAGGCATTGTGGAAAATTGTGCATGCCTTCCCCTTCCTTACTGCAATGCTTAGGTGGGCTCCGTAAATCCAGAGGAATAAGTATTATTCTGCTTTATGATTTTGCTTTATAGGCTTTGCAGTTGAAAGCCTCTCCTTCCAACCAGAGCTGGCTAAGGAAGGTTACTCAGTGCAGTCATTATTCATGTTTTCTGTCTGAGAGCAAGGGATACTCTTTGCTGAACGGATTGTGAAAGATTTCTCTCGCCCTCTCCAAATCTGATGTAATAAAGCCAAAGCTGGAATGATCTCTTCGGTTTTTTTCCCCTTAGCGTAGCATGATATATTTTCTGGGAACAAATCTCTCATGCGCCTCTCTCCGCAATGGAAATGACCTCATTTTCAGAAAATGTCTGTGGATTGTGCGATTATGACACGGCGCAGTGCTACCGCTCTCCTACCGAGATGCAAAAACCTTCCCTTCTCTGGGAGGCAGCCCCCTGGCAAAATTATCCCGCTCTAATATCGCCGTGTGGGCATCACGTTTGGAAGTGGCCTGCTCTGCATGATCCTGAGGGGGGTTGGACTGGGTGATCTCTAGAGGTCCCTTCCAACCCCCAGCATCCTGTGATTCTGTGCTCGATGTCGCCGAGGAGGTGCGGCGCATCACGATGAGTGGTCCAAGGTGAAGTCACCGAGACCTCTGCTGCTCTCTGAATCAGCTTATTCTCAAAAATTACTTTCAGGTTTCCTCCGTGAGATGCCCGGGGTGTGTATTAGTGGAAGAAGGGGTGATCCCTCCCATATATATTGTAAGGATCACAGCGCTCTGTAAATAAAGCAGTTTATAGCTGGGAGCTAAGCTTGCTGCAGACACACCAGTCATTTTTTATTATAATGACAGAAGAATTATTCTTTACTAAATACCTGGCGTTGAGATATATCAACCATATCACTCTTTGGAAGCATTAGGAGGGAAGCAACTCAGCATAAAATTCTCGCTTTGAGGGCTGGAGAAGGAATTCACGTTGTTTGCTCTTCTGCTGGTTAATGAATCACCTGAGCCAGAAACCGGTACGAAATGTCGTAGGTCATAGCAGACGTGTACCGAATCACAAGGTTTGCGGGGAAAACCCCTCTGAATTTTGCCAGGGCTGGTTTTTACTCAGCCCTCCGGAGGCACGCTTACTCCTCCAGGTTTCTCTTTGTCAATATAAGAGGAGGCAACTGTTAGTCAGCGTAGTATCG
>NW_009733462.1:19343-21624 GCF_000703405.1 Apaloderma vittatum
GTTTGAGCAAAAAGCTAACTTCAGTAGAAATTAGTCAGCGGGACGGAGTGGTGATCACTCAAGACTCTTTGAGGGCACTTCAAGTGGGTGCCAGGCTGCTAACAAAAATCCTCGAGCCTGTTGAAATCCGCTTCTCCCCGGGAGAAGTGGGATATGGCACGTACCGCAATTGTCTGCAGGACTTGCGAGCTGATGATAGAGAATTATAGATCAGCACGAGGGTGGCAACCAGAAAACCAGATGAAAGAGCTACAAAAAAAAAACCAGACTGAAAGTCTCCCGCTGCAAGGCTCGTGCTGGTTTTCTGCCGTTTTTAATTTTTGAAGGGAATCAATGCACTGTGCAGCCAGAGAGCCAGCAGGCTCGGATGTGTATCAGAAAACCTTTGATGAGGGCTCTCGCAACGATGCTCTTAGAGAAATTTAGTTATGGGCAGAGATGATTTCTGAAGATGTACCATTAGATGTAGAAGCTGAAGTTCTCCTTGGGCAGTGTAAGAGTGCATTAGTGTTGGGGGCGATAGGATTCACGACGGCTCAAGTTTTGCAGGGGAGCCTTGGACAACTCCGTGCTAAGTTCCACACCTCACTGAAGAGAGCAAACCAAAGCGGCGGCTGTGCAAAACTCAGGATGGAAAATAATAGTAATTAGGGTTATCAAAGCACTTGAGAAGTAAGGCTGTGTTCTCCCTGAGCTTACCGTCACAAACACCATCTTGAGGTGTCTCTGCTAATGGCAGATTTTTAGGTTACGGCTAAAAAAAGACTAAGATTTGCCTCTGAAGGAAGATTAAAAGTCTTTCAGCAAAAGGGGAAGCAAAAAAGGTGATTTTGTAGGATATATTAAGCAACAAGTGGTAAAGACAAGGCCAACTCAAACTTCCTGTAGAGGTCTTTCTGCAACATGGGAACAAAGACAAAGCCTTGAAGACTGAAAAAGCGCGTTTAACTCAGGTAGCTGGCACGACACTGTCTTTTCCAGCTGAAACTATTCTATGATTCTGTCGAACATCTGCTCAGAGACACAGGTCTGAGATATTAGTGGGTTGTGTTCAGAGTACGTTAGCTAAGATTAGCTCATTGTTAGTCAGCATTTAAGCATGGTAGGACCATTGACATTTGTGCCTGAACACCAAATGCCTGCAACTAGCTTCCTCCAGGCGCGGTGTTAGAGCATGGCCATCACGTCCTCTGGAGGAACGTATTTTCTCTACTCCCAGACAGACACTTAAATACCCTTTTCCGAGTATTTATGATGTTGTGAACCTCTCAGTTTAGGATTTGTTTCTCCGTAGTGATTTCTCTTGCTCCGTGAGTATTTGATTAAATTTGTTTCTCCAAAATTCCAGGCAGAGACCATGAGCCACACAGTAGGAGAATGAGAGTGTTTCTGGGTTTGTCACTTCCTCCAACAAAAGAAAATCTTTTTTCATTAGGAAACGGTATTCTTACAAAACGCAAACATAATGTTTGTTTACAGAGCAAATTTGCAGATGGTGTTTATGAACAATATCAAAACTGTGGTTTGGGACAGGCTAGATTTCATAAAATCACTGATTGTATTTCGTGCTTGCATTGCAATTACCTAATCTCTTTCTTCTTGTGGCTCTTAGACAGAAACAAATGAACAGCAGCTAGCAATGCTTGCGCTGAGACAATACTTTTAAACTGCGATCTGAGTGGAATATGAATTCATAGTATGCCTGATCCTTGCTGGAATTCCATTTCAGTTGCGCGTTTACACCGTGGCAATAGATTTGGCCAGATCCGTTCGGGTTTTGGACAAGTTCTCTGCTCCGTAGCTGTAGCTTGGCCAAACCAGTGCAGCAGCGGTGCCGTGTCGTGGAAATGGGGGGGATCTCCTGGTCTCCCTCGCTTTCCTGGGTGCCCATCCTTCGAGCAGCGAAGGGCTCAGCACCGTGCCCAGTGTGTCGAGTTGGGGTTGGTTTTGTCTCTGATGGGGAGCATTCCCATCATCGCTGGTTCCAGGTGGGAAGGATGGAGAGGAGTTGACAGGGAGCAAGGAACAGCACAGATCGAAGGCAGCCTTGAGTGTGAACCTGTTAGTACTGGAGATGCTCCTTAGGGAGATAATTTGAATAAAAGCTTGGATAAAATTTGGCAGAGAGGCTCTAAAGTGGAGCCCAACCGGAGGAGTGGGCTCTATTAGCATTTCTCACTTATGCAACAAACCTGTTTTTTCTGCCTGTCCAAAATCTCACATGTGCCCCTAAGCACCAGCAACACTTTTTTGTGTTTTAACTTGGTTTCTTAAGGAGGCT
>NW_009733462.1:21642-22024 GCF_000703405.1 Apaloderma vittatum
CCTTTCCCTAATTTCTTGTGCAGCTGCTGGCTGATTTCAGCTTCACTGGGCAGAGGGAGAATATCTGAGATAATCGGTTCTTGCAATTTCTGTGAAAACAGCAGGATGGCCATGAGCCAGCAATGTGCCCTTGTGGCCAAGAAGGCCAATGGCTTCCTGGGCTGGGTTTGAAGAGGAGTAGCTGGTAGGTCAGAGAGGTCCTCCTGCCCCTCTGCTCTGCCCTGGGGAGGCCACATCTGGAATCTTGTGTCCAGTTCTGGGCCCCTCAGCTCCAGAGGGACAGGGGACTGCTGGAGAGAGTCCAGCGCAGCCCCAGGGATGATGGAGGGATGGAACATCTCCCTGGGGATGAAAGGCTGAAGGAGCTGGGGCTCTGCAGCTT
>NW_009733462.1:22225-31526 GCF_000703405.1 Apaloderma vittatum
CTTTGGAGCCTTTCAAAACCTGCCTAGTCGTGTTCCTGTGCGACCTACTGCAGGTGATCCTGCTTTGGCAGGGGGGCTGGACTAGATGATCTGTGATTCTGTGAAAACTGGCACCAGGATAGAGCAGAGAGACCCAAGTGCGTGCTGGCACTAGTGAAAGGACATTTGCAGCTCAGCTTCTTGATGACTGTGCCAGGCAATGGCCTTGTTGCCACAAGTGTGTCTGCAGTGGTGGCCCAGCTGGCTCCGGGTCGGTCACACTCTGATGCTGCCTTGCTGACGAAGCACAAAAGGGATCTGGAGGAGCTGAGGGAGGAAGGAGGGTCTGTAGGATGCAAATCCATAGGAAACAAGTGTCTGCTGCTGCAGACATACAGAATAAGTGCTGTAGACTTTGATCTTAGACTTTGAGTCAACTGGGGGAGACTAAATGGCACTTGGCTCTTTCGCCAAGTGTTGCATGGAGCAGTTGGGTGTGGGCTGCATGGAGGGGTACAGGCAGATTTTAAGGAAAACAGGGTTGATCAGGGGTGTTTTCAGTGCGATGGCAAGTTGCAGTCTAGAAAGACCCCGTGTGACTTTCAGATCCAGTTTTGAAGCCTAACTTTGGGCAAGGTCTGAGCAATTGCGTTCTGCCTCCCGTTTGCATGCGAGTGAGCTGAGCGAGTATTCCCTTCTTTCTCCTTGTGGTAGGCTCTGATTTTCTCAATCAGTGAATAAAATCTGGTTAAATACCTTTGCATACTTACAGGCCTCAAGGTAATGAGGGTCATAAATGGTGTCAAGTTCAAAGGAGCGTAATAGGTGAGGTCCATCCTCGTGGGCTGCACTGGAAGAAGCAGCCCTGGTCGTCCCAGCCTTTTGGGGCAGACTGGCCAGTGCTTGCACTGCTCTTGAGTAGACTGGTTGCATCCATCCCACAAAGGTTATCATCTTCTCCAGGTTTTAACAGCACTTCCATGCCTCTGAGACATTGGTTTTATTCACTGGTGGAGGTTGGGGAGCTCAAAAGAGGAGAGTGTGGCAAACCCTTCGCATCACTTCTGAGCTGAACCCGATGCAGTGAGCTGGGAGCTGAAAGACTGCGTGCCTTCAGCATGCCCCCAAATGAGTTTGAAAGAGGTCTTTGTCGCTGCTCTTTGCGGAAGGACCAGCCCACCTGGTACTTTGTAGTCGTGCCGGTTCCTCTTCACCTTTCTGGTTTGCTCCTCCGCTTTCGCCCCTCTCTGCCAGGCAGATGTTGGCAGCAGCCTCTCTTCTCTGCGGTGCCCCGTCTGCTGGAGCTGCAGCTGCAGGAGCCTCCCACCAGCTGGAAAAGCTGGGAGCTGTTTCCTTTGCAGTTCCCCTGGCATTCATACACAGAGTAGGGCTTGTCCCCACCTTGACAACCCTCTTTTTTCCACTCTTCCCCTCCCAACTGCTCTGAGTTACAGAGGCTCTCCTCTTCTCCCTGCCACCACCCCAGCCAACTCCAGCCCTGCTTCTCTTATGCCAGCCACCCCTCCCAGCAAAGACTTTTCTGGACCTGTTTCTGGTTGTTTTTTTTTCATGATGTTCTGACTCATTTTTTCCCCTCCCCTTCCAAAAATTAGAGGTGCAGTGATTCCGCGCAGCACGGGCCTCTGATGAGCAGCAGCTTCTTGTAGAAAAACTTTGACCCAGCAATTTCCATCTCTGCAAAGTTAGAGGCTCTTGTGGTACCATCAGAGCTGGTTTTGTCCTTTGCATTTTTTAGGAACTGCATGTGAGAAGGTCTGTGTCACTTTGGAAAGCAGCAGGCCTTCAGTAATTGTGAAGAGGTCCCTTCCAAGGAGGCACTTTTGAGTGCTGGCCATGCTGGCTAAAAATATAATTTGTATGTCTGGTATCTTCAATATTTCTCATGTGCTGGACAGTGAAAAGAGGTTTTATAAACTGTGCTGAGATAATATATAAGTGTGCATATATGTATCACTGCATCTCAGCAATATATATTTATATTTAATTTTCTATTGATTAAATATCAGGCTTGAGTTTGGGTTTGGTTATAGCCATCTTTATGTAGTTTGGCTTTAATCAAGCTGCTCGTCTGCTTCATGTGTCCGTTTTCCTGCCTGTAGAATGGGCACAGCAGCACTACCCGTATCAGGAACTGAGGAGACATGTCGGGAACATTTAGGGCACAGGTTGGGAGATGACAGACACACGATAGATGCTGTTACTGCTGGGTGCCCTGATCCAGCATTGTGGACCCTGACAGCTGCTCTTAGGAGAAAGAATCTCGCTATTTGCTTATACTCCGAGGCAAACATATGTAAGTGTATTCAAGCTTGTAATCTTTTCATTGCTGAAGTGGCTGAAGGCCTTCCTACTGTTGCTGAGTTCAAGCAGATTCTTCTGGGAGGAGAATCTAGAGGTACCGGTACGGGGCTGATAAGGGACTCTGTAACGTCCTCACCACCCCTCTTTTAGTGATGCAAAGAGCAGAGCGTTGGGACAGCGTTAATTATAGACACAGTATAGCAAAGAGCAGGAGCTGTATGGCAGAAGGAAATACACAGACATCACTTAGCGCTGCTCTCCTTTAATTAATAATTAGCTATTCCGCCCGTAGATGAGAATGTCTCAGAAGTGCCGACAGAGAGTTTCAGCCCTTGGTGAAGCAGTAAGGCAAACCAGCCAAGCCTTGAGGAGCTAATTAAGGGCGTTCGTCATCAGACATGGCTTCATCTGCCTATTCCCCTGGCTTGAAACCTGTGTGGATGACCTGTCCCTAAAGCTCTAGGTTGAATTTCCATCTGCAGAAGAACGTGGTTGCTCGGGGGGTTACCTGAGAGTCTGAGACTTGGATAAAACCACTTGGCTAGAAAGGGGGTAGCCACGACCCACAGCAAGCTAGCCGGATTGTGGCCAGCGAAGGCTTGGAGGGAGGGCAAAAGCTGTGATCAGGGTTACCCAAAGAGCCAATGGCCGTATTTTGCCAGTATCTCTCTGATGGAAAAGGGAAAGAATCTCTTCTGTTGCTTCTCGTGGGCCAGGATCAGTGTTGGGAAGGGCTCAGCTATTCTCTTGCTGTTCTCTCAGGCAGGTGGTACCAGCCCCCACCGTACTCCTGCATCCTCAAGCAAGGTCTTGGTCTCATTGGGTTGCTGGCAGGAAGGCTGAAGTGGGAGAAACACCAGAGGGACCTTCTCAGAAATCACCTCAGCTGGCCTGGTTTTGCCAGGACAGAGAGTTTTCTCTCTTAAAATCCAGAACTTGTTGGCCTAAGTTCCTCGAAGGGTTTTGCGGTCTATGCGTCAGTGATAACTGGTCTTACTTAAAATACTTCTCCTTTCCCAGTGCAAGTATTAAATGCAATGTGGCCACGTGCATAGTGCCAGGGCTTGCCCACCTGCACACGTGTGTCGGTGTTAGAACCGGTTGTGCAGCACGTTTGGGATCTCCTTGCTCACACCAGTGTGGTGGGACTCGCATGAACAAGCGTAGGTGGCACAAGGTGAGAAACTAGATATACTAACCGTGTGCCTGTGTTCACAGCCCAGTTTACAGAGATGGCAACTGGAAGAGTGTTACACAAGAAATCGCTTGAAACATGAGTAATCATGTCTTTGTGGTGAACGCTTAAAAAAAAATCCTGCAAAAGTATGTCTCCAAGGCGTTTTCACTGCTGATAGCATCCCCCTTCCCAACACCTATGGGCTAAAGCGAAGGTCAAGAAAATTTAGCCGAGAAAGAAGGTCCTTTTCTGAGGAGAGTTCCTGCCACCGGGAAGGGAACTGTCTGCGCGGCGGCACGTGTTCAAGCATACGGGGGCTCGGGGGAAGTCGTGGTGCTGGGGCTGCGCCTGCAGGCATCCGAGATCTTCATTTCTGTCATCTGAGAGTGTCACTTCTGGTAACGTTCAAGTTAACCAGGATTTTTTTTTTTTATTCTGATGGGATTTTGTTGTTGTTTCGAAAGCGTTCGCGGAAAGCGAAACATGGAAAGTGCTTTTCTTCCTGGTTTGGTAGGGCTTTGGGCTGCTTCTCATGGAATAGTGCAAATTGTGATTCCTTTGGAAGGAAAGGCAGAAGAGCTGCTCAGACGTTTTCGATCTCGCTCACAAAGCAGTTAGGATCTGGGTTTTGCCTTTGCTTGCACCGCTGCCACACGATACGACGCGATATAGAATTAGGTATTGCTTTTAATTTTTCCTTTTCCTTCATCTGTAAGTTTTTCCATGAGCTTCTCCGTCCCAAGACGTTGCCGTTTGGGAAGCGTGACCACATGCAGTCGTAGTTGTCATGACTCTGGCTGAGGATGATAATAATTGCAATATCTGACCCTTGTGAAACTTGGGTCGTTATCTATTCCCATAGTGTTTCCTCTGGCACGTATTCTCAGGAAAATACTTTCTGGCACTGATTTCTATTAGATCGTGGAATAACCTTCCAAAGGAAGTGGCGGAAGGCCAATTGTTGATCCAATTAAAACAATGGTTTGGGATTAACCCCTTAACAGTTGCAAATCGCATATGTAGTTCATTAAGCACAGAAAAGCCAAGTATTTGAAGATACAAAGGTTAAAGCAACCTTAAGCCACGGGTATCCTTTCTCCATAATGCTTAAGGAATTATTATTATGGTTTTCCCCTGGCGCTCAGCTGATTTATTATTAGTGGCAAAAAGTCTTGTAAAATAAGAAAATAGTCGTGTTGCCTGCCTGTTACATAAGCTAACTTTGCATGGAAAGGGTGCTTAATAGAGATCTGTTGCTATATATACATTGTTCTTAAAAAAGGAGCTGTCTTTGTGACAATGGGGCTAAGTCGAAGGCCTGATTAGATGGGTTTTGTCTTTTTTTTCTTTTTTCTTTTTTTTTTTTCCTTCCCCCTCCCCCGTATGGGCAGGCTCTGATTACTGGGAGCGATATCTCACCGTGAATGAATGGCATAGAGGGAGCTGCAAAGACAAAGAGCTGGCTTTGTCTGTGGATGAATTAAGATAGCATGTGGGTGGCTGGGTGGCTGGTGAATAGCACAGACTTCCTTCATCCTCCTGTCACTGAGCTTTTCTTGTGTTTTCATTAAAAAAAAAGAAAAAAACCTCCACAAAAAAAACCCCGGGCTTGATCCCATGAACAATGAATTGAGAGCAAATTAGGGGGCTTAGAGAGAAAATAAGGCTACATTAATATCTTAATGGCGACTAAGGCGTTGTCAAAAGTCTTGAAGGAAGCGGGATCTTGGCCTCACGTTCCTTTGATAAATGCACAGAGAAAGCTGCTGCTATTATGGTCGCCGTGTGCTTTCCTCTGGTTTCACTCTCCGTTAAAGCCCTGAATGCTGGGAAAAAAACTGAACTTGCAGATAGACTCCAGGGAAACGATAAAATTTGTGCTGGATCAGTGATTCACGCCGATCCTCCCGTGTCTCGCTGTGCCTGAGCTCTCTCCCCGGGCTTTTCCAGGTGGTCCCTGCCAGATGCTGAGCTCGTCCTTGCAGGCGGGGTGGCGTTCCTCCACTCACCTCACCTCCTCTTAGGCTGCCAGCAGGGTCACAGCCTCCCAGGGCAGCTGGGGATGGGGTCAGGGTCCTGCCGGGAGCCCGGCACAGGAACTCTCGAGCCGAACAAGATCAGCTCGTTTCTCGACGGTGCAACGCCTTTACAACACGGCGCAAGTTCCACCGCGTGGGGATGCGTTCAGGCCCGACGTGGTGGCGTGGTGTGGGCACGCCAAGTATTTTCCTACATCGTTACTTTGCTTTTCAGGGCTTTTATTCCTTCACTGTTAGTCCAGGAAAGGAACATCTTATTCCACGAGGAGACCTGTGAGACGTGATGTCACAGCTTGGCCTGGGCTCGCCATTGCATACTTATTTTTCTCTTTTTCTCAAGGTTTCCCAACAGCTGCTTTTACTTGGCCTTCGGTTCTGCACATAGAATCCCAAGTCTGGATTTTCAGCCTCTTGATCTTTCAGTTACTTCTAGAGTCAAAGGCTTGACTGGTCACGGGAGTCTTTGGACCACGATGCCCGTGTCTGACCTTGGGTTAGATGCTGTCTGTGCTGTTGCTGAAAATCGCAGCGTTCGAGTACAAAGAGCTGCAGCAGAGCTCATGTAGCCAAGGGGTGGATAAGCGGTGGTTTTTTATCTACAACTCTCAAGCACGCAGGTAGTTTACTTGTTTTTTTTTTTATTCTTGCAGCCTGTGTGATGAAAGCTGGAGTGGCTTGGAAATTTCAGAGATTTTCAGAAATGTGCATTTGTGTGAAGTTAGTCAATATTGTTAATGAACTGGTGTAACTTTTAATGTAAATTTTTAACTATAAATTTAATTTATAGTTAATAAGTTATGTATTTATTTACTGACATGTTTACTTAACTACTGGAAATTCAATGACCACTTTGCATGTGCTTTGAGAAGCTACAACACCTTCTTTCAAATCCCTCCTTACCCTTGTACGTGGGTCATCCAGACACTCGTACAAGCACAGAACCGTATCTCCCTCTCCCCCGCCATGCCAACAGATGGGGTATATAGGTGCAGTTTGGGCAGTCGTTGGCGATATGGAGGTCGGCAGCCTTCTTTCCAACCCTGGGCGCTGCATTTCCAGAGCTGAGGCAATTGCAGAAGACAGCAGAGCCCACCAGTCGTGTCTTGCTCATGCGGGAAGTTCTGCTCAAGTTTATGGCGGGGAGAGCATGGAAGAGTTTGAATCTGGCTTTAAACCCAACAAAACTTGACGTTTCTTCTTGTCTGGGTCCTTTGAGCTCGAGGTTTCCACCTCCCTGCCTGGGTGCTAGAGCCTGGTCTCCCGTGGCTGTGCGTGACTTTGCTTTTGTCCTTTCTGACATTTCGTGTTCCTTTGCCTGCCCCCAGAGCTGTTTTCTGCAGAAGGAAAGGCAACACTGGTTGAACCCACCTTCTTCTTTGCTGTGGAAATAGCTTGTGGACTTCTTGCTGCAGAATAAGGGAGGATCAAAAGAGAGAGGGAAGAGAAAAAGAAAATGCTTAGCTCCATTGGGATGTCATCTTCTGACCTGGTCTTCACTCTAGAAGAAAGGCAGGGAATTTAGCCAAAAATAACAGGCTTGAAACTGGGAGACCAACCTAAATGCTTAGTTTACGCTTCCTTCTGTTGACCTTGTGCTTTTTAGTGATTTAATTAATGATTAATGCGTATATAAACCAATCCGTGGGCCCTCTTTTGCATACCTTAACCAATCCCACCTGAAATAACCCAAAGCCAGGATGCATCGACACGGATATTGTGTGTCCAGTCAGAGCACATTGAGTAGCCTGATGTAATAAACAGCTGTTTCCTTGGACTTTTGACATAGGAGATGCTGTGTTCAGAAAATGGTACTGGATCTTGGGAGAGTGAATTACAACAAGGGAAATTCATTAACCTGATTCTCGCTTGGGTTCTGATGGTGCAAATGAAACCCACCAAGCCCCTAGATTTCCAGCTCCATCCATGGGGCACCTGGAAAACCTCCTTGATGTTGTTGAGGCAGCTCTCTGTCCTGCAAGGTGGGATAAGGTGTTTCAGTCTCCTTTGTAAAACCTCACGGGATCTCAGCTCCCAAAGCCTAGTCGTGGCATCACAGGTTGTACCAAGGGCATGGTGCTGGTGGTGGGGACCCACACCTAGGACTGAAGGGGTGGAGCTGAAATGAAGTAAGGGCATGAGTTGGGACTCTGGTTGTGGCAGGAACAGCCTCTTGCATGTAGAAACATAGAGTCATAGAATGTCTTAGGTTGGAAGGGACCTTAGAGACCATCTAACTCAACCCCCTGCCACAGGCAGGGATTCCCTTAACCAGCCCAGGGTGCTCAACGCTCATCCAATCTTGAACATCTCCAAGGAGGGGGCAGCCACAGCCTCTCGGGCCAATCTATTCCAGAGTCTTGCCACCCTCGCACTGAAGAATTTCTTCTTCTCCTTCCGTTTAAATCCATTTCCCCTTGTCCTGTTGCTGGACACTCTTGTAAAAAGTCCCTCCCCAGCCTCCCTGTAGGTTCCCTTCAGGCACTGCAGGCAGGGATAAGGTCCCCCCAAAGTCTTCTCTTCTCCAGCTGAACAATCCCAGCTCCCTCAGCCTGTCCTCGTAGCAGAGCTGCTCCAGCCCCTGGGTCATCCTTGTGGCCTCCTCTGGACTCGTTCCAACATGTGTTAATTTGAACTGGGAAGAAGGACAGGGGGACGCAGCGGTGTTGAGCATGCGCTGCCGACTGGAGATGCAAACGAGGGCTGCAGGCTCAGCTTCAAGGAGGGTGCATGCACGTGCTTGTGGTTCTTGCGTTGCATGTTTTTACAGGGGAGTTACAGGAATTATTCACGCTGTTTTTCCCCAAAAGATTCGCTAGAGGACGGGAAAGGGAAAACTGAATAAAATAAGATGAAACTTTTGCTCAACCTGCCCAAATCTGAATATGTTCTGTTTGTACTTTGTTGACAAGAGTTCGGATGGAAAGATGATAAAAGGGTTTAACAGAAAGGTTGTCTTTGGTGTTGAGCATGAACCTTCCATTTGCATTGAATGAGCAGCCCCACACACATCTCTAACAAAAGCAGCTTCTGTTTTTTTGATATCCATTATATTTATAAGGCAAAAGGGAAGTAAAGTGAACTATGGTTTTGACAACACTTTCAGATCTTCCTTAACGGAACCTGGACTTCATTTTATTTTTGATTATGCTCTACGCTGAAAATCAGTTTTCTCCTCTGGCCTAGTTGAAACCACAAGCTAAACCAAAGATGCAGAAATGGTCTTTATTAGGAAGTTTACTAAGATGCAGGAAGGAAAAAAATCCGGTTTAGTTTTTGTTTCTCCCGAGGAATATGCAGTTAGAGCAAAAAAAAATATCTTTTTTTTTTCAATGCAAACTTTGCCAGTTTGCTCTGCAGTTGTCAGCAAAGGGATTTTATTCCCATATCGTGGAGCACCCGTTTTACCTGTTGGAAGGAGCATCTTGCCTGCGTGTCTCTGCTGCCGAGCCGTGCCAGTCTCTGCCCTTGGAGCCTGCAGACACGTTGCCAGGTTGAGATGCTCTTCTGAGCTGATGCAAGCTTCAAAAGCAGAGCCTGGGAATTTTCATTATTCCCCCTGCCGCAGAGCATGCCACGGCACTTTCCTTTCCCGCAGAACCGCGTCCCGTAACACGAGGGGACGAAGCCCTGCGCCTGCCTTGGAAGGAGGGGTGGGAACGAGAAGCGTTCCGTGGAAACGTGCCGAATTAATCCTGCCGTGAAGCCTAAGGCTCGTCGCCAAGGAATTTTCGGGGTGGTTTGAATCTAGTCCCACTGTGCCGCGGAGAATGCTTGGCCTCGCTCA
>NW_009733462.1:31638-47246 GCF_000703405.1 Apaloderma vittatum
CTTCCGGGTGTGGTAAAGCCGAGTCCTGTTTCTCTCTGGGGTGAAACAGGGTTGGAGCCCCCACTGCGAGCATAAGGGAAAATATTAGCGGGGGCAGTGAGCTTGCATTTGCCCGCGTGCTGCTCTGGCACGGTGGAAAGAATATCAGGCGATACCGGCACATGGGAGCTGGTGGGCTGCTGGCTAGACAACTGGTGCTGATTCATTAGGCTCTAATTACAAGTTATTTTTACCCATCCTCCCATCTTTGCAAAGGCGCTGCTTGGAAGGCAGCGCTGAAAGACTTCCTTCATCCAGGCTTTGGTAAAAGGCAGATGGGAGCCCGTCCGTCCTTCGAATCGTGGAGGTTGGAGAAGACCTTTAAGGTCATCGGGTACAGCCGTTCTTCGTGTGTGTTTTTTGGGAGGAAAGGCAAAGCCACGTTGCAGATGGAAGGCGCACTGCTATGTTGGACTTGTCGCTCCATGGGATGACCTGGAGGGCAGGGAGCAGGTGCCGGCCGTGTTTGCTCCATGAGTTCTTCCGAGGGAAAATCCAAGCTTTGCTTCAGATTAACAGGGAGGGGGATCGATCAGTGCAAATTGTCTACTGGACACAGGATCTCAGCAGTCTGTTTTTTTCTTCCAGTTCTCTTCATGCATGGTTGCTGTAATGGCAAAGGAAGTAATTTATCAGCTGCCTCTCCATCCCTTTTACCTTATTACCTACCTCATGCAGCAGGTATAATTAAGAGAGGCTTTGTGCCCAAAGTGACACAGAACTGTCCTGTTTGCAGCAGCATGAAGTATGCTCAAGAGGAAGCATTTAAATCCCGTATTAGTGTCCTTATTCTCAAGGACCAGGCTGCTTTCTAAAGACGACTTGTATTTTCCTCTGTACATACATAGCTTAATACTCTTTCACTAAGCACTGTCTCTAGTGATAAATTGCCTTCTTAAAAAAATCCGGACGCGCTTGGATAAAGCCTCGTGCCTGAGGATGAAACCTTGGTAACCCTGAGATTTCTTCCATATGGGTGAGAATGACCTGCTTCCCTTCCTTTTTGCATTTAACACCTCCAAAGGCCACGATCACGGACCGATGTGGAGAACCCACTGATACGCAGAGCAAATTTTGGTAAGGGAGGTGTCTGAACATCAGTTTTCAAAAAGAACCCCAGCAAGCATTATCTTTCCTTTTAGTTCACTCCTTCCCTGAGGTCTGAGGACTCTGGAGGGGATTGATCGAGGCCATGAGAAAAGTTGGGGCAAGGAACGTGTCCAACACACCCACGGAGCTGCAGCACGGTGGTGCTGGTGGGGAAACATTTCTGACAGGTAATGCTTAGGGTTGCTGGCTCTCGTCTGACAGCTGTGGATTTTAGGCAAGATTAAAACCTGGCAAGAGCTTGTTTTCCTACTCGAGGTCCGCTGGGAGACCTGTCTTGGTGAGTTGGCTTGGAGAGAGGTCTGCAGAGCAGTTGTGTCTGCTTCAAGTCTGGCATCAACCGGAGCAGCCAAGGTTGTCCTGCTGCACAGTGTTTCCTTTCCTACGTGTCTCAAAAGGTCAGAAAACCGTCGTGGAGTAGGGAAGAGCTGGCTGACCTGAAGTGTGACCTGCTGAGCTGTGGAGGGCCCCAGATCAGGTGCAGGAGTGTGAGCACGACGGCTTCACGGAACTTGAGGAAGCCTCCCAGTCTGGGATGGTCCTTCACCCACAGACCATAACTTAGAGGTGATGATGCCTGAGCTCTGCCAAGTTTCCTCAAGCTTTTGTCGAAGACGGGAGGGATGTGGACTGTTTATGACATCTGTGAGCCCCATCTGGAAAGGACCTTTTTTTTTTTTCCCATCTCCTTGTCTTTCTGAGGAACTGGAGTAGAAGTGGTGGAGAGCATGTGTAAAGGCAGTAGAGTGATGAACCAGACAGGTCGTGCTGGTGTGATGGGGAGGCCTGGCTGGGGCACTGTGGCTGAGTTGACTGGGTGCGAGGCAGAGCTTCTGGAGAGACCAGGGAGCTGGGGAGGAGGAGGACAACCCAAAACACCCCCCCCCACAGGCTGTGCAGGAGACTCTAGAGGAGAGCTAGGGAGGGCAGAGCAGGGCTTGGTGGCTTGGACAAAGAGGAAAGGAGAGCGAATACTGAGGATGTGTCCTTCTTCTTTGGAGTTAATATGAAATTGAGAACAAAGCTCCTAACCCCATTAAGTACTTCTGCAGAGAAAGCGTGGTGCAGGCTCTTTATTACTTTCTGGAAGAGCGCTCAGCCAGACATTTGGCAAGAGGTTCCAGCAAATCACTAGGTAAATGCAAACTGCAGGTACTGTGATGAAACCCTCGGTTCTCTGTTTCTCCCAAACTCTGGGCAAGGTCTTTTAGTGCAGAAAAAATAAATCATGAGTGAGTTTCCTTTCCTCTGGACAAGTAATGGGGCTCCCTGATGTGGCTTCTGCAACCTTTTGGTGCATGGAATGTTTCTTCTCATGCTCATTTGATGCAGTCTATAAATTCTGGTATGCTGGAGGTGACAGAGGGGAAGGAGACCAAGAGCCCTCTCCTGGCACAGACCGAAAGGACAGCTGGAAAAATAGCACAGGCTGATGGGCTCGGATGGGCAGGTGAAAGGAAGGCATGAACACTGAAGTAGGGCCGAATGGCAAGCCACACACTTTATTTATAACGCAAATATAAATATACCCCAGATATAAATCCAGAGAGTGTGTGCTGGGTCGGCACGTGTTGCAGGTGTGCAACGTGGAAAATCTTGTGGCTTTCCCCCCGGCTGGCTCCTGCCCCAAAAAAAATCCGGCGGGGAGCTCGGGCGCTCTGGTTTGCGTGGTTGATGGTAGGCTGGCACGCTGTCAAGCCAACTTGCAAGAATTTGTGTAAACAGCTCAGTGAAGTATGTTTTGAAAGAAGTTTTTGGAAGGCAGATTGCGAGGCACCTTTTTGGTTTTGCTGGATTTCCTTCTAAAGGGGACCAGCAGCTCCAGGGGAAGCACGGTGAGGTTTGCTCTTATCTCCAGACCATTGTCCCTGCTGTGACCACTTGCTGAGCTGATTCCCATCTCATGGGTGTCAATACTGAGCAAATAGAAGGCTACAGTGGTGGGGGACTTGGTCCTGCTCTTCTGCTGAACTTCTTTTTTAGCATGGGATCAAGATATCTCATAGACCGTAATTGCAAAACATGGGGATAAGCTCAGGAGCTATGCTGGTGGGTAAGTCTGAGCTCTAGGAGCATTTCCTAGAGAGCTCAGTAACATCTCAGCATTGTGTCTGGGATCCTGCATCTTCCATGGCATGGCCAAGCTCTTTTCCATCCATGCATGTTTCATTTCTGGTCTGGAAGCCCCTGACTGCTGTGGTGTGTCCATGGTCTGCTCCCACACCAGGTTGTTCCCAAGGACGTGACGTTGCTGGGGTGCTTTGACCAAACCCTTTGGACAATGTGAGCCACTGGAGAATACTCTGGCAGGGGGGTTGGACTAGATGATCTTTGAGGTCCCTTCCAACCCCTGACTGTGATTCTGTGATTCTCCTGCTCTGGCCAGTGTTATGTGTTCTACAAACACCACCTGAGGTTGAGACTGGTGCATAATTGCTGTAAATCAAGTCTTGCCCACGCTTACGTATCACTCATAGATCCAAAACACCTGACGTATATTGAAACCTTAGATTAGACATTAGGAAGAAGTTCTTTACCCTGAGGGTGGGGAGGCACTGGCGCAGGTTGCCCAGGGAGGCTGTGGATGCTCCATCCATGGAGGTGTTTTAAGGCCAGGTCGGATGGAGCCTTGAGCAACCTGATCTAGTGGGAGGTGTCCCTGCCATGGCAGGGGGCTGGAACTGGATGATCTTCAAGGTCCCTTCCAACGCATCCTGTGATTCTGCGATCCGTGTAGCATGAGCTCTTCCACACTGCCTGTGTGGTAGCTCTCCCTTAAAGACCAAAATAGGCATGAAGGTGCTTATAAATTCAGAAAGGAAATGAATATGTTGTCGAAGTAAATAAAGAACCAAGGAGGGACACTCTCCTGATGGCCTGGGAGGGCTGGGAGAGGACTTAAGCCACCCCAGCCACCAAGTTTTGGCCTGACGGGCTGTGTGGGCTTCGCTCTGGCACGCAGACCTGTGCGCTGGGGGTATTGGGCTACAAATTGTCACACGATTTTGGTGAAATCCGTGCATACTACAGTTGTCTGTATTACATTATTATCCCTCCAGATCCTATAGACATTCTTCAGTGCTCCTTTGGGGCATCATCTGTGCTGCTAGTTCCCATAACAACTTGTGAATTTATCATTCCAAAGCCGCTTTTATTTTTTTGTGGGTTTTTTTTAATTAAAAAAGAAAAGAAAAAAAAGAAAATCAGCCCAAATTCTCGTGTCTTTTGTCAGCTCCTGAAGCATTTCGATCCCTGGCAGCCTGCCGCTTTTTTTCTCCTCCTCTTTTTCTTGTTTTTCATGAAAAGAAATCCAGGCATATGCTTAGAATGGTCGTTATTTGGAAAGGAAAAGCGTATCACCTATGCAGAGCTATAGATGCTGGGCCTTGGTAAACATTTAAAATGGAGAGACTGGTAGATTAAAAGATTTTTAGGTGTTGGGTGCTGGTTTAGTTGATGCATTAGTCTCTTTAGCATCTCTCTGACAGGTCTATTTAGAGTTTCCTTCTCGCCTGGCCTTCCTCAGGCAATGACACTCATTGCTCTCTGCCCGTCAGTCAAAGGGAGTTAAAATAGAGCTTCAGTGGCTCTCCTGACACGATGCCCTTGTGGCGGTAAAGGAGTGATAAATACCAGCAATAACTCTCCTACTTACAGATGCCTTGGGGGAGATTGGTGGGCAGCAGCCCCCCTCCTGCCTGGGGTGCAGGGACCACCTCTCAGTCCTGCCCTGGGGGTACAGAGGAGAGTAGGTTTGGTTGGTTGATTTGGAGTTTTTTTTCTTTTTTTGTATGTTTGTTTTTTCTTTTTTGGGGTATTTTTTTTTTTTTTTCCCTGAGAGTTAAGGAGCAATGGGAATGAACCGGAGGCTTGCGATGGGGTGTGGAAAAACCCATCTTCTAAACACCAAGGCAAGGGAAATCGTGGTTGTGGTGAGCTAAACTTGGTGGTGTCGAGAGTGTGGAGCTAAAACACGACAGCTGAGGGCGGGAGGACTGGATTTGGCACGGACGGGGAAGGTGTTTTGGTGTATGTAAAACGCTCCAGCATCCTCAGGGAGAAAGCCATTTGTATAAAATGGACATTTTCTAAGTGAGTATTTACGAACCACATGTGACCATTAGGATGGAATAGTAATTATCTAACTGATTAGAGACCAGTGCGTCTGTTATTTCAGCTCCTGTAGTGCTTTGCCCTCACTCAGGTTTCTTTGCCCAGATATTTACCAGGTTACTTTTAATTCAGCATCTTCTTCTGAGTGAGCACTTCAGGATGATCGCGTTTGGGTGCCCAACCCTCAGTGCTGCTACTTTTCTTTCTCTTTCGAGCAACCACCCAAAAATGTGGCGAAAACTGCCCTAAGTTTAGACATACAGATGCTTAATAACATCAGGCATGACTTCGAAGCTTGTAGATAGACAAATTCTGCAAACGTCGGCACTCAAGTAATTGGATTTATGTCACGCAGTTGGTCACATCACGGCATCTGAGCTTGTGCAGAGAGGCTGCTTTGAAATATGAGGGTGATGGACAAAACCTGAGCTCAGGGTGATTAATGACAGTGCTAAATTAGTAGCCATGCTAGGATTTAATGCAGTGGTCAGTTTGTGCTGTTAAAGAGTTAACAGCCCGGGAGGAAGAAGCTGGAGTTTGTCTGAGGACCATTTATCCACCCTCGGTCAGTCCTTGGCATTCCTCACTGCTGAGCAGCCCCGGCTTTGGTGCTTTTAAGGACAATGAACTGTTGCTTGGGAGGAGAAATATTCCCATTTGAATTAGATTATCTGACAATTTAAGTACAATTGCATGAAAACAACATTAAAAAATCATTAAGATGTTCTAGATAATAGGTCAGCCCTGTCTGGTATCACATAGCACTAGCCTTGGTTTCTTGGCTTGCTCCGCCTTGCTCCTTGGCCATCCAGGAACAGAGCAAGACAACAGTTCTATAAAACTTAGGCAAAAGGAAAAAAGAAAAGGAGAAAGAAGAAGAGAAAAAGAAAAGGAATAAGAGAAAGAAAAGAGAAAAGGAGAAAGAAGAAGAGAAAAAGAAAAGGAATAAGAGAAAGAAAAGAGAAAAGGAGAAAGAAGAAGAGAAAAAGAAAAAGAAAGTACCTTTTTGTGTTTGTAAAACCTGGTTCATCTGCAGGATTAAAAAAAATTGATGATCTTGAATGTCTTTCCCAACCTAAATGATTCGGCGTTTCTGTGATTTGAGTTAAGCTCGTGGAGCCAGCCGTAATTTGGGCATTTCTCAACTTTGCAAACAAACATTCTTTAATTAAAGCTTGCCTCTCACTTCCGATGATTTTATTATTTTTTTTTGAGAAAAAAAGCCAACGAAGGCAGCGCTGCAGGACTGGGAACCCTCCCAGTTCTGCCTGGCTGCCAGGTGCACCAGTGAGTCGTCCCCTCCACGGGAGCTGGTCTTACTGGGAGGAGTCGATGGGTGTGCGCAGCTTGAGTTTGCTAATTGAAAGAGCTCCTTGCCAGGTCAAAACCCAGGACGCCCTGTGGGGAGGTGGTCCAGCAGCCCGGGACAGCCCGAAGAAATTTGGCCACTGCGACGAGCGGGGTGTACCTGGCAGGGCGAGGTCAAATCCAGAGCCCTGGAGTCTGTGCCCAGGCTGGTCTTACGCAATTTCTCCGCTCTCTTGTTTGCATGAGTTTTGAATGCCATTTGCCTGGCTCTTCAGATCAGTAGGACGTGTTGCTCAATGCTATAGCCAGTGGGAATCGTGGCTATAGCGTGTCCCATAGACTGGTGATCCTTTCTTTAAGGGGTTGTTGAATTTTTTGCTAGCAGGGCACAATCCGGCACCTGCCACGAGTCGAGTACGGGGGCTGGAAGGGGGTTCAGGAGATGAGAAGGGAGCCTGGCCCCCCCACGTAAGTGCAGGTGAGGATTTTCAGGTGTGACTTGGTGAAATGGAGTGAATTTTCCTGGAAACTCTAAAGATCTTCTTCCCGAATCCAGGACTTCTGCCATGACTAACTTCCAGTGGGAGTGGAGAGCTGAGAGGGTTCTTTTAGAGAAGTGGCTGGGCAGCACAATTATTTTTATTCGGGGTAAGGCATTTAATTTTTCATTTGCTTTTTGACCCTGCTGCTAAAATTCTTATTCTAGTAGGTCTGAGGTGATCCTTGCTAATTTAAGCATCTAAAATAAAGTTATAAATGAGCTGTGTTTCCATGAGTAAAACTCCCGTTCATCGATGGAAGGTTTATTTCATGGCAGTGAAGTCATTACCAGTAAGAAACTGATGTGCTTTGAAAACACTGAAATCATTTAGTGATGATAAGTAGATAACGAGGAGCAGCTCAACAGCTAGTATAGGTTAGCACGCTAAAAGTTTTGCATTTATTTACGAAGGGAAATGTTTTGCATTTATTTACAAGGGGAATGTGTTGTTACGAGAATAAAACAGCGAGATCAGCCCTTGAAGAGTCTCTCCCCTTGCATTTGTTCGATTTATTCATCCAGCTGAAGGGTTACACCTCTGTAAACCTGCCATAGTCGACTGTGACATTTTCCTGAATATTTTTTTTTCCTCCTCTATTTAAATCAACAATTTCAGCCCCCGCTTCCCCCCTCTAGACTCTAATTGCCCCAGGGAAATTCGAATCTTAAGTTTTCCCAGTATCAAGTTATTAGATTATATTCCATGAGTGGGGCTGGGGGGGAAGCGTGATCAATATCCGCGTCCTCTGGAGGTTCGTGAAGAAATCCTCCCAGGGAATAGTTTAGCCTGTGGTTTTGTGAGGTGTTTGGCAGGGCTCGGCATCCCGGGGATGGCGGAGCTGGATGTGAACTTGGCTGTTGTGCTGTTTTACGGGGGATTTTCGATGCCGCAGCACAATACTGAGCAAAACTGGGCTCTGGTTAGCATTTGCCACTTGGGATGGGGCTATTCCCACACATCCCAGAGGTTGTTGTATTCACATGCTTTGTTTTGCCTGAAGAAGCGTGTAGCTCTTCATTCTTCTCCCATTACCAAGTGCCTTAGTTCAAAGAGACTTTTTGTGGCTCCCAGAGGTTGACTTTGGGGTTGTCGTTAGTGCGAGATGTTATTGGCAGCGGGTTGTCGGAGTTCCCGCCAAGAAACATGTTTAGGCATTTGGATTACTCTTGTAAATTTTAATTAATCGCTTCGCTGCTGCGTAGGGCCGCTCTGTAACACGTACTTACTGCTCAAGTGTTCCGTTTCTTAGAGCAACACGGCACCGTGGAGCAGCGGATGTCTGAGTTCGTGACGGGTTTATTTGCGAAGAGTCTTTCTAAGCGCTCGCTGTGCCCGGTTATCAGGGTGGTGATGGGTGCTCTGCCTCTGCAGACAGCTCCCCGGACAGTCCTTCAGAAATGTTGTCATCTCTCCAGAGAGCTGCGGTTACCCGGTCAGCTGTGCTCCAGCTCCTAACGAGAGGCGTGCGGGCAGGGCTTGCTGTTCTGGAGGAGACGGGGTCTGGACTTCTCGGTTGTGCTCAGCCGTTGCTTGCTTTGACAGAAGCGTAAGGCTTTAAAAGAGCAGGTGTCGGGCAAAAATAAGGGCTGGTTTGGCTGGTGCTGGTCTCTTCTCTCTAATTACTAATGCCAGGACAAGGGGAAATGGCCTCAAGTTGCGTCAGGGTAAGTTTAGATTGGATATTCGGAGGAAGTTCTTTACTGAACGAGTGGTGAGGCACTGGGACAGGCTGCCCAGGGAGGTGGTGGAGTCACCAACCCTGGAGGTGTTTAAAAAAAAGTAGATCTAGCACTTGAGGCTGTGGTGTATTGGTTGGGTGTGCTGGGATGAAGGTTGGACTAGATGATCTTCAGAGGTGCCTTCCAACCCCGAACATTCTGTGATTCTGTGATGTTAGTTATCTAAGTCCATAAAGTCACCCACAAACTGGTGCTAAGAGGTGTGTGGAGCCCCTCTCACCCCTCCTGGCTGTCTGTCCGTCCCTAAGCTCTGTCAGCCCCGGTGGGTGGGCAGTGCTTCTTCCAGACAGCTTCTGCAGCACCTACAAGGTGCTGAAGGGACCTCTGGAGACTTTCAAACCCACCTGGATATGTTCCTGTGTGACTGCTCTGGGTGACGCTGCTCTGGCAGGGGGGTGGACTGGATGGTCTCTGGGGGGCCCTTCCAACCCCGAATATTCTGTGATTCTGTCCCTTCCAACCCCAAATGTTCTGTGATTCTGTGACTGATTCAGGGTGCACCATCAGGCGCCCGGGTGTTCCTCATAGACACAGACATCTGCCTTTTCTGGCCACGAGGTGCGTGCAAAGCCTACGTGCCTTTTGAATAATGCTGCAATATTGCTCCAGCCTGAGAATTTGATAAGAGGATTTGGGCGGCGCAGGGGATTTCTGGGGCTTCTGCTTCGCGTCGAGATGAGTTTTACAATAAAAAGGCTTTCTGTTGCCCTTTGGTTTGTTAGCGCAGCACTTCGCATCAGCGAGAGACGCGTGGATCAGGTCACAAAAGAGAGTTAAAATAGTGCGTGTTGACTTAATTGAACCACAGCTGTACACAGTGGTCCCTCACCTTGTAGTAAAGTTCACGGATGCTAATAGCTCCTGATACAGTTCATAAAAGGGGAGGCAAACTCCAGATAGCAAGAATGATACCATCATGCTCTTTTCAGGGTTTATTTTTTATTTTGCTTTTTGTTTTTTAAGTGAAACATATGGATTTGGCTCCTTTAACTTCCTCAAAGCAATCAGTTCTTTCATACTCCAGGCACTGCACTGCTGATTCCTGGGCACATGGGAGTTTGACCATGTCTTTTAGCGTGAAACCTTCACCCTAAACAGGCTTGTGGACTAAACCAGAGTTTTTATGTTATAGCCCTGTGCTGTGGAATAGCATCGCCCGGAGACATTTGGCCGAAAACCCGTGCAAAGGGATGAAGGAGATAATTCTGCTGCTGCCATGTTTTTGATGCTTTGACCCAGGGCTACCAGTGCAGCCTGGGAGTAGCCCAACATCCAAAAGGATATACTGAACAGTTTTTTTATGCAGAAATCTCATTAGAGAACCCGCCAGCAGAGGCATCACAACTATTGTGATTTTGTGTGAGTGTGCCCTGCTGTTGTTTCTGCAATGGTTGTTCTTTCACTTTTTTTCCCCCCCCTGCTACTTCTCTGGTGGTTAGATTGATGGAGGCTCAGCACATCTTCCAGGGGTGGAATAACATAAGGGCCGACTTCTGCAGCATGAGAAAGCTGTGATTTTTTAAATATTTTTTTCTAAATTATTTTTTAATTGAAAAACAGACTTTGCAGCCTCATCAGTCAAATACCTGTCCTTCTGGGATGCTGTGCCCTCGCCTGCTCAGCCCTGCCTGCTCCAGCCCGGAGCCTGGTACTCCAACCTATTGATTGACATCTCCGTCTCCAGCTCTGATCTCATGTCTTGACCATCTGCTTCTTCTGGTGGTCTCTGGAGGGTCTGCCAATCAGCAAAGCCGGCTCAAAACTTGCAGGCAAATGGGTTAGATTATTTTTGGACCTTCCTTGCAGCCATCTGTTTGGGAGGGAGCCATGAGCTTGTCTTACCCAGCTGGGTTAAGGTGCTGTGGCAGCCTGCACGGGAGGAGGAAGCAAACAGGATAAAGAAAATTACCCTCTTCTTAAGGAGCTGAATCAGCTGCGAGACAGCGCTGAGCTCTCAGCCACCAACTGGCACCAGCAGCGAGATATCAGGATATTTCCCGGGCCCTGCTGGAGCTGGCTGCTGCCTTCAGGTGACGATGGCAAGTTTGGGGTGGCTTCGAAGCTGACTCGCGTTACCCGTGACAACCTGGTTTCGAGTCTATTTTACATGCACACACGTACACATGTGCCTGTGTTGCTATAACAACCACTCAGGACTTTTTAAAAAATCTTGGACTCTGTTTTCCAGGTTGCACAGCACCTAAGTTTCGCTGCAATCCAGGAGGCGAGCGGCTGCCTTCAGTCTATTTTTATTCTTCCCTCTCCCCACTAAAAAAAGCGCTAAATCAAGTATGCTAGGCAAAATGTCTGGGTTAATTATGTACAAAGATGCTGTGGTGCCTTAGTAGGAAAAGAGAGGCACACGGGGCTCTGTGCTGTTCTGGTGTTTGAAACAGCCCAGCCGGCTCCGGGCAATAAAGGCTGAAAGGGAGATGCTGATTGTAGGTGCCTCCCAGAATGTCACAGTGAAATAGTGCCACCGGTAAAGCCACCAGTGTCACCAGGCAGCAGTAAATCACAAATGGCGAGTGAAGATTATGACCTCTGCAGCCTCTGACCCCACGTGCTCCCAACTAATGCTGCAAGAGAGCGAGCAGGTAAGGGTGAGAGCCGGGGATGAGAACGGCAGAGAGCCCGTGTTAGCCATAGGAAGCCTTTTTCGAGAGCTGCAGGCTCTGGTGAAGGTACTTTTCTAGGCAATTTGTCTCCTGTAGCAGGCTCATACCAATACTCTGTATTTTTCCCTTTTTCTCTGGGCGCTGCCGTCTACAAAAGAAGAAGGAGCTTTGTTGCAGGGAAGGAGAAAAGCAAGAGAGGCACAGCGACCAGACAGCACGTGTGCCGCCGGTGCGTGATGGCCCTCGTGCGTGGGTCTTCATCTTGCATGTGTTTGAAAGCGAGCCTTGCCCGTGAAAAACCAACCCTGATGGAAAGAGGGAGTTCTGGTGTCCCCTCATAGACATCGTGGACGATTGGTCACCCAGCAGAAGGTCACTTGGGGCAGAGACCAGGACCCGCTGTGGCAGGTTTTGGTGTCCCCTTGCTCAGAGCTTCTCCTCGGTGCAACCATCCCCTGCTCCGTGCTGGGTCCTCGGGGCCGTGGGTGATATGAGACGACAAGAAGGGAGGCACTTAATGCTGTTTCATCAATGGTTGTTAAACTCTCTGGCAAAACATGTGTCCTAAAAGTGCCACACAGTCCTTCACGTGGCGATTTCGTGGACAGAATTTGTGGATTGTCATATTCCAAATTCAAGCCGTTATCTGAGGGAGGGAAAGATGTCATGATTCTGTGATGAACCCTGCAAACACCGATGTCTAGGATACCCTAGACTTTTTTCCTCCCCCAGAATCCGTGTTAAGAGAACGGAAGAAAAAAATTTGGATTTTTGGTTAGGATTTCTACGTATGTGGTAGTCCAAAACTGGCTGATGCGACTAGATTGCTGGAGGTCTAGAAATCCTAGAGTGTGGGCAGGAGGGATCTGTGCAGTCTGAGAGCGAAGGTGAAGCTGGATCCATCTCACTGACGCTGGATCCCCGCAGAGGTCAGAGACTCCTCTGGTGCTGGGTTGGGATTCTTGGATGGGCTGCAGGAATGTTCAGTATCAAGTGGTTGCTGTGTACCTCCTGGTATCACCCAAGCCTTTTAATTTGTGTGAGGACTCTTCAGTGGTTTCACTACTTTCAGTGTTGCAAAACACTGTCTGGGACCTTAGGAGTATTTCCTGGTCGTGTTTTATAGGTGGTGGTGGTCTCCAGTTAGCACTCGAGGCTTAATTCTTGGTCATTGGCTGTGCTGAGCAGAGTCTGAACGTGGACGATGCTTTGCGTCTGTTCAGAGATGGGGTCCTGAAAAGGTCAGAATTTGATGTAAACATGCCCTATTCCAGGGCAATCAAAACTATTGGTTTGATTTTCCAATGCGTGCCCTTACCTCTCGTGGCTGGCTGGAGACCTCAGAACCTACTGGAGAAAATAAAGACCTTTTCACCCAGAGATCACCAGCCTTGAATCCAGCTCAGATGACGAGTGATACTTGTTTTGTGGATGGAGGATTGTCTGTTAGCACCAGAAACCGCCCTTGCCCTGGGCTGGTTTTGCAGACTGGCCTCCCTTCGAGGCAGGCGGTGGGATGTGCCGTGGGAAGCTTGTCCTCACCGACAGCTCTGCTTGCCAGGCCAAAGCTAAACGTGGCTTTGACGTTCAGCTGCTTCTCCAACGTACAAATTAGCTCATTAAACCCTTCGCGGAAGATACTCAGGAGCTAGTGGCGAGGGAGACGAAATCAAACCCGCTCACACTTTGTTCACCTGTGTTTCAAAGTCATCAAACCTTCCTGCAGTGATTCATCCCGAGCCGCAGGCTCTGGAGCCCTGGTTTGCCTTCTCCGGAGCTGCTCCACGGACAGGGACAGGCTGCTGAGCTGAAAGGAAGCTTTTTAGCTGCAAAAAAAATTGTGCAAGCCAGCGTGTGCTATTTCGGGAGCGAGCTGTAATGTATGCGTCTAGCCTGGCTCTCTCCAGCAGCGGCCAAATGTTTTTCAAGCAGTAAAGAAGGTAAAATAGAGCAACACTGTACCGGAGCCAGATTTTCCACGTGTTCCCTGAGCCGAGCCTGCACGTGCGCTCGCGGGCACGGAATTAAACGTGTCGGTCACTGAGAGGGTGGAACAGGGGGACTGGGAGTGGCTGGTGCTTCTCGGCTCGGACTGCTGAGCCCCACGGCGTGGTGACAGCCGTCAAGCAGGTGCCACGGCATCGCTCCGTGTGTCGGGAGACCTTTGGGACAATTGCAAGGGGCTGAGCATGGGGAGCATCGCCCATTTGACTGGTCTCCAGCACCCTGTTCAGGCTAATCCTGCTGAGCAGGGAGGCTCATCCCCATAGGGTTGCAGCTCCAAGTTGAAGACACACCAGAGGATGGGATCCACCTCCCAAGACAACCCTTTCCTCACCCTCTCCCGTTGTGGAAGCTCAATCCTCACTTGCTCCGGCAGTTTGGCAGCCCGCTGTATAATTTCTGCGGTTTGAGGGAGGTGGTGAGAAAGGGGCGATGCCAACCAAGGAGGAGAAGAGAGGGAGAGATGGACTTCTCTGCCTCCTCTTAGATGGAGATTGGGGCCACCCACGTCCTCCTTGCTGGATGGTGCTTCTTGTAGGAAAGAAGAGGGAAAGAAGGAAAGAAAACAGGAAAAACATGGCTGCTGCACTGTGTAGAAATGATGTCAGGTGGAGTCTTTTGGGATCAGCCAGAGCTTGGCAGCTTTTTGCACGCACACGTGGTGGAGGTGCCCGGCCATAGCAGGGAGACAGGCATAGAGATCTTCTTGTGTCCCTTCTGGCAGATATATGGGGCTCTGTAATGTCCCTAACTCCGTTTAAAAAAAAAACCCCAACCGTGGAGTTTATAAGTGTTAAATGAGAGCAACGAGTGTTTTTTGGTGTTTTAGGAATGCTGCTGGCTCTCCGGGAGCAGCGTGGGGGCAGGTGCAGAACACCATGGAGATCTGAGCTGAGACTTTATAGATTTCTGCAAAACCTTAGGTAGACCTGTGTTGGAGAAAGGAACAGCAAAGCCTCTTAATAGAATTTAGCAGAAAAAGGGATGTTTGTTGATTACACATGCTTCGGAATTAGTTAGGCCATACCCGCGGTGCTGTGCTCTGATGCTAAAACCAACGTTTACTCACAACCTCTGTGGGTTGTTAAACTGATTTTGTAGCACGTTTTTGACTTTCACCCTTGTTAAATTAAAACAACATTTTGCTGAAAGACAGTTGCAAGATTAGCATGTAAACATTTTATTTTCTTCTTTGTCCAGCAGTAGTGAACAGGCTGTTTTATCTTCACTGGTGCCTTCAGCTTTTTGGTCACAATGATTTCAACTATTCTCCGGTTCATATTCAGCCCTGTCCTGCTATTGCATTTATTTCTGCATATGTGCTCTTGCAGTAACGTTGTGCAGAGTTCTCCGTAACTTCATACTTAGCTCTGCATCTGCATGCGTGTGCCAGCACGCTTTCAGAAGCCACTAATAAGGATACAGATTGAAAATTACCTAATCTAATTGCTGGCAGCAGAAGGCATGGTGGGGAAGATGTTATGAAGAATTGCTGGATGGAGCCTAACAGTGTTACTTTCCATTAAATCCTCAGAGTCTGACCTGTCTGTTGTGATTTCCTCCCATGCAATGAGAAAAATTAATTTAAAGAGACAGTAAGAGCAACCGTGGAGGAGTGTAGCTGAAGGACATGGCAGAAGCGTGGTGAATAGGGCAGATCGTGGGAGCTGTGTGGGCTCTGCCTTGGCATCGGGGCAGCCCTGCCCGACCACGGCTGGGAAGCTGCAGCCTTCCCTGCCTCAGTTTCCCCATCCGCAAAATGGGAATCGTCACTGGCATGCGTGACCGAGATTACGAGAATTAATTTCTGACTATAAAGTGCTCATAATCTCCAGCTAAAGGGAGTCATGCAAGGGCAAGGCTGTTGTGGGGATTGTTTGTTGTTGCTTTGTTTTTTATTCCCGCTGCTGTTTTGCGGCTGCGCTTGCTCCTTTTGCTTGGCTGCTCGCAGTGGGGCACTGCGGATGCTCTGTGCCCTCTTGGGGATGTCCCCACGCGTAGATGTCCCCACCCTTGGGGCTGAAGGCGTTTTTTGTTACATCAGCAGCTTCTTCGTGCTGCCTTTTTTCCCTGTATCCAGGACGCATCGCGTGTCCAACGAAGCTGGGGAAGGGTCTGGAGAACAAGTCCGATGAGGA
>NW_009733462.1:47257-65564 GCF_000703405.1 Apaloderma vittatum
TCAGCAGGCTGAGGGGAAACCTTGCAACTACCTGCAAGGAGGGTGTAGCGAGGTAGGGTCAGTCTCTTCTCCCGTAGCAACAGGACCAGAGAAAATGGCCTCAAGTTGTGCCAGGGGACGTTTAGGTTGGACATTAGGAAAAATTTCCTCCCTGAAAGGGTTGTCAAGCGCTGGCACAGGCTGCCCCGGGGAGGGGGGGGGCGACCAAGCCCAGGGAAGTGGTGGAGTCACCATCCCTGGAGGGATTTCAGAGATGTGTAGATGTGGTGGGCCTGGCAGTGCTGGGTTAACGGGTGGACTTGATGATCTTCAAGGTCTTTTCCAACCCCAGTGACTCTCTGGTTCCATGACACTGTTTTTATGGCTAACTTTGTTCTTCGGCTCTGCTTCAAGCCTTTTGAACACTGTTTTTCCTGGGTAACTTCCCATGATCTGTTGTGATTTTTACTTTTCAGGTTTAGCCCCACCAGTCCTGAGGCTGGAAGTGAGTGATCAGTCCCCGGCTCTGCCCAAAGCAGCTCCCCCCACTGCAGGCTGGCACAGGGCGAGGACTGGGCTCTGCTCGTGGTTATTTTCCAGCTCTGAGTTAGTCAGGATGGGGTCCAGTTTGCATTCAGAGCTTGTTTTTGGGAGAACTAGAAAGCCCATCACCAGCCAGTCTCCTGTGCCTTGTCTTTGTACATCTGGAAATGAATCGTTCCACATGGAAAGAAAAATCTCTGCAATGATATTCTTCAGAAATTAAATGCTCTCCTGCCTGGGTGCCATGTGAGGAGATGACAGCATAAAGAAAAATGCCCAAAAGGTTGGGCCAGTGGCAAGAAGGGGTCGCAGATAAGGAGTGAAAGGGCGAGTAAGGAGAATGCCTCGATGGGAGCGAGCAGAAAAATGTCTGAATTGCTGCCCCAGCTGGAGATGACGTGACAGAGCTTGTGGTGTAGATGACACGCATTTAAAAGTGCCTCATTACATGAAGGTCTCCTGTTTTCTACCTGCCTTCCCCAGGTCACCACCTGAGCACCTGAGTCTCCTCCAAGTATCAGCGAGATGAACCTGTGAGCGGCTTGTCCACAGGTAAGAGGCTCGACCATCGCTTCGGTGCCAGCCCTGGTGACGTGGGGAGTGTGATGGGGGGACCAAAGAGCCAAAGAGGGGCTTGAGCCCCTGTGTGTGCTGCCTGACCTTGTGAAGGAGGTTTGCTTTGTGCTGGGGTTTCCGCCGGTTTTACACCCCTGCGAGGGGATGCGGTCGCAGGGGTGTGCAATTCCTAGGGCAGGTGTGTGGTCACTGAGCATTTAAAAGGATGTTTTGAGGGGCAAGAGCTGATCCAAGCCGCCCATCTCAGGACTTTTGTTTTATTTCTGCTTGCGGCGTTGCTGCTGGTTTTGTTGGTCGCTGCCGAGGTGGAGCAACCTGTGCTTTGTGCTCGCTGTGATTTTCAGAACCTGGCCGATGCGAGTTGCTGGGCTGGGGTGGAGGCCACCTCTCCTGCTGCCGTAGTTTCCTTTCTGGCTCTTTATCCATATAAATATTATAAAATATTTAGAAACTGTTGGATCCTCTCCCCTTGTAGCTGAGCAACGTGACCAGCAGATCCCCAGTCCCTATCGCCCCTGCCTGGTCCTCCTGTTCTTGCGGCCGTGCCTTTTGCCTTTTTCCCCTTATAACCTCCACGGTGTCTCTTCATTTGCCGCTGGGGTTTTAACCTTCCTTAGGGATGCTGCTTCCCTAACTTTGGGGAAGTTTGTGGAAGTAAAATGCTGTTCGTGGAGCTCTTGGAGAACCCTCCAGAAGAAGGTGCTGTGCTGCTGTGCTCTACCAGCACCTGGTAGAGACTCAACCCGGAGTCTGGTGCTCATGTTGGGTGCATTTTAGGGACTGGGAGTCACTTGGCTGATATGATGGGCTGGAAATAACTTGAGAGTGGCCAGGGGAAGAGCATAGCTCCCCAGAGAGCAGCACCCACTGCGACACGGCTGGGCTTTCTGTCTCATCGGGGAGCGTTAATTGATGGGGATGGCTTTGGTGCCCCAGGAGCAGCAGGTAGCCACGCTCCAGTGAGAGCTCAGGGCTGGCTCCATCAGCGAATACTTCTTGCTGGGCTGCAGTTATAGCTCATTATCTTGCTGACCTTTAATTTCACAAGTGTTTCTTGCAATGTGTTTCTTCAGCCTGGTCCGGCTTCTGACCTCCGTTCCCAGAGGCAGCGGGATAATATATTCATCTGCTGTGCTGTCTAGCCACTTCGCATCCCTTCCTCCATCCACCCCTCCTTCTCTGTCCTTCTTGGCAATCTGTCATTTTTATTTTTGGTCCGAGGCCAGGAGCTGAGTAAAAAGTACTCGGGCAGCTGGAGCAAGAAACAATAGGTTTTAAATACGCTTTAACGTGTTTGTAAACAACTGCACTTCATCAGGGTCCCTGCCCAGCACGCTGGCGGCAGGCAAAACCGATGAGACTCTTCTGAGATCAGAATTAATTACACTGCGTGGAAATGGTGCAAAAGAGATGATGGTGCAGTGGGAAAGAGCTCCTGTCCTGTGGTCCACATCTGTTTTTTTATGCTGTATCGATCACTGTGGCCACTGAGCACCTGAGATTGCTCTTCTTGGAGCTCTGGCAGAGAAGAAGATGAGCAGAGAGAGCTAAAGTTGTGAGAGGACAGTGTAGCTGTTGCATTTTGAGGGTGCTTTATGGAGTGTCCAGTGGGATGTCGTGTTTATTGGAATTCATCTGTCGGGGAATAATGCTGCTGTCCTGTCAACATATCCCAATTTCCCCTGAATTTCCACAGCTTGTTCCTAGTGGGGGGGGAAAAAAAAAAAGAGGTTTTGTGGTTTCTTTGTATGAGGGAATACAAAAATCCTTTACTGAGGGTGGTTAGAGGAGGGAAGCAAGCTCAGGAGCATAGAGAGGAGGCAGAAGATGATACCAGATAGCCTAATGGTCCCAACTCACCAATTTTGATGAAGAAAGATGGAATTTGCAGGCACGGGACTCCGCTCTGTTGCCGAGGGCTGTGAGTGGAGCGGGGCTGCCCTCGTGATGTGACTGTTCATACCTGCAGGGGCTTTTCTAGCAGGGAAATGATGGAAGAGAAAAATCGACGTGCTTGGGAATCATCCCCTTTGCTGCGCAGTGCCCGGGCTCGGTCTGTGGCTGCTGCTGCTGCTGGGGGAGCGGATGCAGCCGGTCCCTGACTCTGCTGTGAGTAACAGCCTAATTGCAGAAATTGACATGGCGGCTTGGAACGAGATCTAATTAATTACTTCAAGACATGCTGGGATTAAGTTTTATTAAACCTTGGAATCCGGAGTGGACTAGATGAAATGTAAGCAGAGGTTGGGGAGGGGCAGGTGGCCCACGTGCTGCCTGCCAGCGCTGCTGCCGCCGGGCCCGGCGCTGGCCGGCCACGTTGTGTAAGCGCTGCGGCCGCCGTGCCCGTCGCTGGCAGCTCACGTTGTATATAGATAGATACGGATATACCTGGTTTCCCTCCAGCCAGGGTGACCAGGGAGGCTCTGCTTTCCTTATCCAGTCGCTCTGGATTTTTACGTGCAAGGTGCCTGACCTGTCCCTCTCCCCGGCAGCAGATCGTAAGCCACATGCTCCCCAGTGTCATTTGGAGTGGAGATTTCTTATGCTTTTCCCCTGATCTGGTGCTGATAAACATGTTGTGCTCCATCCAGACCTACTTATTATTTCGTAAATAAGAGACATCAGGTCTGTATTTACTGCTTTTAAAAAGTTCTGGGGTCTTCCAGAATACGAATTTCTCCCATAGTTGCATCTTGATGTTTACTCCACTCCCAGAAGCTGCCTGGTCAGGTACAGACGTGCTGGCACAACTTTACAGGGCTGGACTTCCCAGGAATAATGAAGGTTTTGGACAGGTCACCAAGTGTGTTTGTGAGGTGTAACGCAAACCCCTGGGCTCTCCAGCAAGAGGTGGGGCCACGTGGGTTGTTTTGCCTGCCCAATCTCTAGCATCCCACACGCGCCGTCTTTTCTCCTGACAGCTTCTGGAATAGACTTAACCACTAATTTTAGCTCACCCCTCCAAGGTGGATATCTTTGGGGTTTGTGCACAATGAATGCCTTATTCATAAAATTACAAACACTGTAAAAAAGAAGGGGGAGGGAGGCAGAAAGTGTCCCACCCTAAAGCATTTCTGATCTCCAAGCAGCTATAATTTTGGCCTGCTCGGAGAACAAGCTGAGGTAGTGTTCGTTTTAACAGCCAGGAAGGGGCTGTCTGTTTATATTTAGGGCCTTGTAGATTTGTGCAGTATATGCAGGTGGCACATTAAAATGTGCAGATGATTTCTTACCAGGATGAGGCTGTGTTTTTACTGGACTGCCGTTAATTCTGCGTGGAGGCTAAGCCAGTAAGCGCTGAACGTTTTCCTGTAACGGTTTCTGGGGTTAAATTTTGGAGCCTTTGGAGTGTTGTTCTGAGCTTCAACCTGGTGAGTTCCTTCCGTGCACCTTCTTAGACAGTTTTTGCCCAGAAAACACATTTTTAAGAGCAGCTGGCAGCTCCTGCCACTTGGAGCGTGTTGGGCATCACCTTAGTGATCATCGTTCAGGTCTCACCGGGTAAGTGTTAGTAAACCGCTGCAATGAAGGAAAGTAGGTGGTTACAGAGCTTCTTCCAGCAGTGAGGTGGGTGGTGGCCCAGAGTCTCAGTCAACTTGACCTTTGCAGCTCTCACCCTCACCTTTGTGTGGGCTCTGTCTGAAGAAGGTTGGAGATGTTCAAAAAATGTGTAGATGTAGCATTTTGGGACGTGGTTTAGCAGTCATGATAGTGTGGGGTTGACAGTTGGACTAGATGATCCTCGAGGTCTTTTCCAACCTTTATGATTCTAGGATTTGTGTCCCAGCTATCTCCAGCCTTGCTCGTTATCCCGTTGGCTCCAGGAGCTGCAAAAACTGAATTGCGGCTCAACTGGAGTCGTCTTGATTCTGATGGCTTTTCCTTGGCCTGAGCTGAAGAAAACAGTGCGTCCAAAACACGTTCATGAGTTTTTGGGCCACGTTACCTGGCGTTGGGTCAGTGTTGCTGCTTGTCCCCCAGCAGTGCCGAGTCCTGGTCGAGATGCAAAGAGACAGCTCTCCAGCCTGGCCGAGACTGATCCTTCAGAGTGAGCAGTGTTTGATTTTTGGGGAAGCAGAAATCATTACAAAATGTTTGGTTTTGAGCCGTAGCTGAAGAGCGAGCAAAGCTGCTGACGTTCTCTCACTGGTATTTGGGAGTTGAAAGCCTGGTCCAGCCACACACTGTTCCTCTGCCACCCCTCAGAAATTGCTCACTAGGTACTAATCTTGCTCTGGTAATAAGTAATGCCTTTTTCATGGGGGAATCCAGATGCCTATTAGGTATTTGCCAAGTTTACCAAGATCCCAGGGCTGAGGAGGTTGGTAAAAAGCAGAGTGCAGCTATTCACATCGGTTGGCTTGATCTCCTGGAGCGTGCCTGGGCTCTGAAGTTTTTTCGTGGATCCCAAATTAGAAAGTTGTGGATTTTTTTTTTTTCAGTCAGAGTTATGAAAAGCCCTGTTTGACTGAACAGAAACACCAGGCAGCTGCAAGTGAATGAGATTCAAAGTCAGAGTGAGAGATGGATGGAGGTCAGTGCAGAAAAAAATATATTGAACTTTATATACCTGTAGCATACCATGGCAGGTTATGGTCTTGGGAGATGGGGTAGAAAAAAGTGAAATCCAGGTTCTGTTTGCACTAAAATATTTCCATGTATGTTTGGGTATTTTGCTGTGGTTACCAGAGAGCCTGGTTTTAGAATCTTTCCCAGGATGCTTCTCTATACTGCACTGAGTTGCCTGGGAAGCTGGTGTTGTCCCAGGGGTTTTCATGTTAAATTGAGTATTAATTCAGAAAGATTTCAGAAGGTTATGTTCTTGAAAATTGATCACTTTGTAAGTGAGATCTTTCTTGCCTGGACTTCATATTGGGCATCTCCAAGATCCCAAATTCCATCATTTAGGTATGGAAAGGGTCTTTTATTTGGCCAGATCCTGACTTCCAGCACTAAGCCAATGATACCCTGGTGACAACTTGTTTTAGCAGTTTAACGGAGTAATCCCAACAAGTACGTTAGCATTTTTAATGACAGTATTTTTGGCCCTCACCCAGCAAAGCACCTCTGGGCTTAATTAAACAAGGATTGTGATTTACCATGAAGATTGGTCATGTAAGAGAACAAGCCCACAGGTTTCATTGTGCATTTGTTGTAGGACTCTGTGGTGAAACTTCCAGCCTGTCTTGTTCGCCTGAAAGTCCTTCAGATTTTACTGGGCTGGCACTGGGGGCTTGGTATTCAGTTTGCAACTGAAAGGTGTTTAGAAGATTCAGGCTGAAACGTTTATTGCTTAGGAAAGTGTTGTCATGCTCCGTAAGGTATTTATCCAAAAAGAACAAAAGCGGTCCTATTCAAAGAAGCCACAAACGGCGCCAACAGAGAAAGGCAAACTTCTTTTTCAAATGTCATTCTTCGTATTTTAGTGTCTTTCATCCATAATCATTTAAATACACCCGCATGTATTTGTAAAAGTAACAACAGCACAGCAATTGCGCTTTATCCATAGCATGCTCATGAATACATTGTGTTTTGTGACATACTGTTTCTCTCTTGCTTTTGGGTTTTTTTTTTCCCTCCTTTCAAAAATGTGCTGCAAAACGTTTCCATGTGCATTTTAACAAGGCAATTCTCTGTCTTTACGTGGATTTTGTACCAGAACAATTTGCACTTGTTCAAAGGCTCCATTATCCTTTGAAAATTTTAGAAATGCAATAACTAAAAATATGCAGAGGAATGTCTCTAAACTGTCAGATTCAGAGGAGGAGGCATCCTTACATCCATCCATTGCTGCCATACGGGCTGTCGGGGAGGATTGACAGGGGGCTGGGGCAGTTTGGCCAGATGGAGGCTCAGGATTGCCACCAAATTTCTAATGCATTGCAGCGTTTGAGTCCTGAAGGAACGAAGCGTCGCTGCTTTTACACTTACCTGTGAGTAACAGGGTTGTCTTCAGTCACCGCGAGCGACACTGCTGTTGAGAGAAGGGTGCGAGCGATGGATTTGCCTCGATGGGAGGAGTGGCTGACACCCCAGCAGGCTGTGCTGCCATTCAGACCTGGACAGGCTGGAGGGCTGGGCGGGGAGAAATGTGATGAAGTTCAACAATGGCAAGTGTAGAGTTTTGCACTTGGAAAAGAACAACCCCAAGTGCCAGCACAGGCTGGGGACTGACCTGCTGGAGAGCAGCGCAGGGAAAGGGCCCTGGGGGTGCTGGTGGGCAGCAGGATGGCCATGAGCCAGCAGTGCCCTCGGGGCCAAGAAGGCCAATGGCTTCCTGGGCTGGGTTAGAAGGGGGTGGCTGGTAGGTGGAGAGAGGTTCTCCTGCCCCTCTGCTCTGCCCTGGGGAGGCCACATCTGGAATGTTGTGTCCAGTTCTGGGCCCCTCAGCTCCAGAGAGACAGGGAACTGCTGGAGAGAGTCCAGCGCAGCCCCAGGGATGATGGAGGGATGGAACATCTCCCTGGGGAGGAAAGGCTGAAGGAGCTGAGTCCCTTTCTCTTGGAGAAGAGGAGGCTGAGGGGTGACCTCATAAATGTTTATAAATACGTCAAGGGGGAGTGTCAGGAGGATGGACCCAGGCTCTTCTGAGCGGTGTCCAATGACAGCACAAGGGGCAATGGGTTCAAGCTGGAACATAGGAGGTTCCACAAAAATATTAGGAAAAACTTTTTCCCTGTGCGGGTGCTGGATCCCTGGCCCAGGCTGCCCAGAGAGGGTGTGGAGTCTGCTTCTTTGGAGACATTCAAAACCCTCCTGGACATGTTCCTGTGTGACCTACTGTAGGTGATCCTGCTCTGGCAGGGGGCTGGGCTGGAGGATCTTTTGAGGTCCCTTCCAACCAACGTTCTGTGATTCTGTGATATGACACGTTAAACCACTGTGGGCATCCCGCGAGTGCAAACTCTAAAGTGGAAAATGATCACGCTGCTGTTTTGCTCGTAACAGGGGAGCTCTTGGCTGTTGAAGCCTTTTACGTTTAACAAGATGCGTCTCAAGCACGCGTTGTCGGCTCGAGTTGTGTTTCAGACTTAAGCCCTGTGCTGCTGCCTTAGAAGCAATTGCAGTATTATTTGCTTCGTCTCAATTCTTATGTTGCTTTTATGAAAAAAATACGTCTCTCAGACAAGGAGGTGGTTAGAATTTTTCAGTGTTTTGGATTCACTGTAATCCCATATGACCATAGTTACATATTTAATCCTGGAAGATGAAGTAACTTTTAAACTCAAAAAGATACGTGAGCATTAAGAGCAGTGTTTACCAGCTCAGTTTCATGTTGACATAGATAAACAAAATGCCCTTATTTTTTTCTTGGTTGTTTTCTTATTTCTTCTCTTATTATTATTATTATACCACAGAAGTAAAATTAAGTTGGTGAGCAAATAGCATCTTCCAGCTGAGAGGTGGGCAGGTTCGTTTTCTTATTTGTTCAGGGAAAATAAAAAAAACCACAACACAAACCAGCCTCTACAGTGCAAATATTAAAACCAGAAGGCTAATGTGGACCTTGTTACGTACCGGTAGAGTCAAGGAGCAGCATTTAGAAGAGCAAATCTGAAATTTGTGTGTATATTTAACCTCCATCAGCGTTAGATCCGCTTGTCGTATCATAGAATCCTAGAACAATTCAGGTTGGAAGAGACCCTTGGGATCATCGAGTCCAACCATTGACCCTACACTACAAGGTCACCCCTAAACCACATCACCCAACACCACATCTCAGCGACACTTGAACACATCCAGGGATGGCGACTCAACCCCCTCCCCAGGCAGTCTGTTCCAGGGTCTGACCACTCTTCCCGTGAAGAATTTCTTCCTAATGTCCAGCCTAAACTTGTCCTGTTGCAACTTGCAACCATTCCCCCTGGTTCTGTCCCTAATTACCTGTGAGAAGAGACCAGCACCAACCTCTTGACAATGTCCTGTCAAGTAGTTGTAGAGTAGGATGAGATTCCCCCCTCAGCCTCCTCTTCGTCAAACTGAACAGCCCCAGCTCCCTCAATCGCTCCTCACAAGGTCTGTTCTCCAGGCCCTTCACCAGCTTTGTTGGCCTCGTCTGCATTTGCTCCAACACCTCGAGATCTCTCTTACACTGAGGTGACCAAAACTGAACATGATACTCAAGGTGCGGTCTCAGCGGTGCTGAGTATCGTGGCGATGGGGGAGCTACTGGGGAGCTCTGGGTGTTATGACGTCGGGGAGAGGCTGGTGGGGAACTTCTTTTTGTCCTTTTGCTCGTGTGAACCCACCTGCGTGTGGCTGAACGCCGCTCCCACCACGGGGAGAACTTGTCCGAAAGCTGTTAGGCACGGGTGCTCCCGGTGTGGCAGCGGGGCTTCTGCTGCACTGCTCTGGAAGCAATAGCATTTTGAAGCTGGTTGTGGTAGCATGACAGCCAACGTGAAGTATTCGTTGGAAGAATGTCAGCGCCTAAGCTCGTTTTTTTTCTCCCCCAAACCATGCGGGGAGCGTTACGGAGACGAGAGCGGAACAACAGACGTTTTTGGTTTCGTTGGCATTAATCGAGACGGTTGTGAAGGAGTTCTGTAGATCAGTGCAACGTTTAGACAGGGTGACTCACTTTGAAGAGGCACGGCGCTGTATGCAGTACACAGAAATTCGATCAATACAATAAACGTACTGTAAAGGTGCGCAGGATACACCAGTCTCGTTATTTAACCTGCTCTGAAAATGCAAGAGCACGTGGCCTCTAACGAGATTAGGCATCACATTTAAAAACACTAAGCCTGTTAACACAGTGCATAATTAAGCCCTGGAATTCACTGCCAACGAAAATCTTTGAGTGGATCTTAATAACATTTTAAAAAAAGAGACAGACACGTCTATTATTAATAAAACTAGGCATAGATCTGTTCTGTGAGAGGTATAAAAAAGCAAGGCTGCTTAAGATGCAGCCTTACATCTGCAAGTCCAACACTGCCTGCCTAGCAAGGAAGCTGATTTGTTGGGCTTTTTTTACCCTTTTTTGCTCACTATTGCACCTGTCTTTGAAGCGCCGGTGCCTGTGACCTGAAGGAGATGCCTGCACAGCTGGGAGGTCCACGGCAGGTCCTGCAGCTCCCGCCAGGAGATGAGGGAGCTGCTTGGATGAGCCCCGGGTCAGCTGAGGCGCTTCGGAGAGCGCTCGTGCCATTCCAGGTCACTGTAACCGTTGAGCGGAAGGGAAAAGAAGGAAAAGAAATTAAAAAAAAAAAAAAAAAAGGTGTCAGATCTTGCAGCGACGTGGGGTGTTTCCGTAGGGGTTTTGCCTGTAAAGAAGCACATGCAGGACTCGATGGGTTGCTGCGTGTCTTGAGCTGCAGTTGTTGGGGTTTTGGAACTTTTGAAGAAAAGCTGGAGGAGTGAGTAGGTCAATGAAACCGGCTGCCAGCAGCTGCAGAGCGTTCCTGGCCTTTCACAGCCCACAGAAATGGGCTGAACCTTGTCCAACCAAATGGGTGTCCTGTGTCTGCACTTGGTGTCCGGGCAGAGCTTTCCTCCTTGATTCCTTTCTTTCTTAATTGGCTTTATGCCGCTGTGAATCTCTGAGGTGACGTGCCATGACCTGCTGATGGTCTCTGTCGTGCCACTTCACGATCTGATGGGCATTAAAATTTTGTGCTTGATGAGGTTGTGCACAGCCGGGTCCCATCCTGCACCGTGTAAGGAGAGGAGCTTTGTTTTGAGGGGACGATGTGGTGATGCTGCGGGCAAAGCCTGGCCACGCCGCCTGCGTTTCTCTCTACCTGTGGGCACTGGCCAGGACCTGGAGCCACCACAACACCTTCTCCTGTGGTGGTGTTGATTTGTGGGACAGCTGTGGGATACGGTGGACCCAACATGTGCTTCTTCCCTCTCATCTGAAGCTTTCCTTGGTCTGGCCCACAGCAGCCTCTCCTGGCTGTGGCAGCAGGACGAAGGTTTGTGAGGGCATGGTGGCACTCAAATGGTGAACACGGTGTGATGCCCATCATGGTACAGATGCCAAGGACCAGGAGACGGATCAAGGGGCTGGAGCAGTTCTCCTGCAAGGACAGGCTGAGAGAGTTGAGTCTGTTCAGCCTAGAGAAGAGAAGGCTCCAGGGACACCTTGTAGTGACCTTCCAGCAGCTGAAGAGAGCCACAGGGAAGAAGGAGAGGACCGTTTACAAGGGCATGTGGTGACAGGATGAGGAGTAATGCTTTTGAGCTGAAAGAGAGAAGATTTAGAACAAATATTAGGAAAAAATTATTTTCTGTGAGGGTGGTGAGACATTGGCACAGGTTGCCCAGAGAACTTGTGGATGCCCCATCCCTGAAAGTGTTCACGACTAGATTGGACAAGGATTTGAGCAACTTGGGCTGATGGGAGATGTCCCTGCCCATGAGGGGTTGGATCTAGGTGGTCTTTAAGGTCCCTTCAACCCAAACCATCTGTGATTCTGTTCTATGACTAGACTCCCCATGTCCATGCTGGATGCTTTGTGATGCTTAGACTTGCCCAGCACCAGCAAGCTCTGGGTCAAGCAAGCCCTGGGGCACTTCAGTGCCAGGTAACAGCCCCGGGCAACCTGCTCTAGGTGGCCCTGCTTGAGCATGAAACACCTGCATGTGCCTTGAACGAGTGGCGGTGAGCAGAGACCTGGAAGATGCCCAGCTCTCCCTTTCTACCAACGTGGCCTCTGGGAGGTGATGTGCAGGTTTACTGTGTCAAGAAAAGAAAGTTTCTGAGCCAATGATCTCCTTTTAACCTTCTTGAAGCTTGTGTTACTTCCACTTATCCATGCTCAAAACAAGGGGGAGGGATGAAGGATTCCCACAAACTGCCTGACTCAAGCTCCTGGTCTCAGGTCTCTGAGCTATTTGAGAGTCTGCTCTCTGCGAGGAGCACCCTAGGAAGCCTGCTTCATGCTTGCTTCTCCTCCTCTTCCTCCCTGGCTGAGGCAGTGCTGGGAATGGCAGGAGTCCAGAAAGCCCTTGCACACTGTAGCTCTTTACACTTTGTCACGAGCCTCCATCTGGGAAAGCATGTAAGAACATCCTTAAAGTTAATTATGTCTTTCAGCACCCTCCCCTAAGTAGGCATGTTTTTTTAATCGAGACCCTAAGTTGAGAAGACCCTAAGGTGAGAAGAGATGGGACGGGAACCTCAATAACTTCACCCTGCAGGTTTGAAGTTGTTTTTGTGCCAAAACGTCTTTAATTTCTGCCATCTCGGAAATTAAGCCTTTGCTGTCTGTGCTTGGTGCTGAGATATGTAGGTCTCTCTGCATAGCTCTATTAGCTCAATTTACCTTTTCCTTCCAAGGCAGTTTTAGCACTAATTGACCAGAATTCAAACCAGCTTTCTCTCCTGGTAATGTGGGTTCATTGCTTATAATTGACCTGCTTTTCTGGCAGCGAGGAGAGCTCTATGAGCCAGTATATACTGTGTGACTGTAGTCCGTAATTACTTAGATTTAAGCCCTTGAAGGAAAATTTTAGGAACTTTCTCTGCTGAACTGAAATTATAAAATAGTACATATAAAAGAAAAATTTCCAAGCTAGTCTTTTAAACATCTGAGCATCAGAATCAGGAAAGGAAGCTTAGCACTTCTGAGCTGGTGGCAGAATACAGCTTTTGGAGGAGGTTGTGGTTTTGGATCTGCTGGAGGGATGGCCAAGGAAGTAATTTTTATGCCAGGGGTGCAGAGCTGTTGGTCGTAAAGGGTGACGCAGAGGTACCAAAACAGTTTTGCCATTCTAAAAGCACACTGTACCAAAGAAATCCTGATGCTTGGGTGTTGCAGTTGGCCACTGTCTACTCATTCACTCACCCCGCTCTTGGGCAGCTGGCCAGGACACCCCAGTTGCTCTGGTGGCCAGTTTTTCCTGTGGTCTCACCTGTAGAGGGTCACACACACCTTGCTGACTCCCAGGACCTTCACCTACTTCCCAACTAGTCTGGGTTGGTGTTTGCTGGTGATCACACACTCACCCCTGCTCCCAGTCCAGCTGCTGCACCCGGATCCTGTACACAAAGGTTCATGGAATGGAGTCCCTCACCCAGGAAAATAGTTGGAAACAAAGTTTAGTAGAAGCTGGGACAGACTGCACTCACCATGCGCGGGGCATGGCTGAACAAGTGTGCTGACCAGCTCTGCTTACGCAGGGATGGCCCTTTTGATCTCCTTATCCCTCTGGTTTACCACATGCATTCCTCCCCAAACCATCTTCCTTTGCCCAACTAAACACCCTGTTGTAAGCCTTGTGCAATCCTCAAATGCACCCTGTGTGTCCCACAGCCCTTCGGTCCCAAAGGAGCTCCAGCTGGCTCATCTCAGTGGGTTTCACAACTGGGGCTGTAGCTCTCCCAGGACAGTCCTGGTAGAAGCCAGGCAGGGTGTCCCTTCCTCTGAGCCCGTAATTTGGGTCTCCACCTACCATTGCGCCCTGTGCTCATCTGGGCTTGTGGAGATGCGCCTGGGATGGGCTGATGGCTCCTGGGATGGGCCTGGGAGTAGCTGGGCTGGGCATGATTTGATTCCACCACCTGCCATGGACTCTCTGTTCTCCTTTGTGAGTGTGCAGGTGAGATTTTTGTTACATAACCTGCTGTAGCCCACAGAAGTGGCCAAGATAGTCATGGCTGTGTTCTGGCACGACTTTGCAGAGCAGTCTCCACCAACAGGTGATGTCCTGCACCTTTCCTCATGGGAGCAGGAGCAGGTATCTGAGGGGAATGTCAGACATCTAGTCCAAGATAACATCATAAAGCTTATTTTGGCGGGGAAGTAGCTGCCTGCAGCAGTTCTCATACGGCACCTCATATCTGTATCAGAGCAGCTTTTATTCTTTGCGCTGAATTTGGGGGCTGCCTACGCCTAGTGGGTGGTATTCGAGCAGCTGCCTTCCCTTTGGATCAAGACATAGATTAGATGTGAGTAAAGTGTCCATCTCCAAAGCTTTCTCAGCATGTGTGGTTGCCTGACTCTGAGCACCCAGGGATATTTTAGGTGCTACACAGCCTCTAGTCAAGTTTAGGCATCTGGGAGGCTAAGCAGCCTGGAGCACGGCGTGTCTGGATTGCTTTCCTGACTGCGTGCATCATGTCAGATGCCAAAGCCGGTGAAAGGTGCCAAAGCAGATGCAAAAACATCTGGACATCACCTAAAGCTCAAAGATTTTCTCCGGCTTCTACTGATACCCAACACTGAGCATTGGCTGATCTCCAGCAGAAGTCCTTTTCTGTTCTCCTGCCTTGGAGGTAAGCGATAACGTAACTCCTGCCGTATAGCCATGAGGGAGAGAAGAAAGTCAAGAGAGTGGGAAATGTACCTCGCTGTTTAAATTAACCTCTCTGGGATTCTTTTTAGAAGATAGGAAGAGTGACAAAGAGATTTACAACAGCCTTTCTTCTGCTCTGAAATTCTCTGGGTGTCCTGTCCTGTCTCTCCTCATCTAGAAATAAATCATCGAGCGCTTCAGAAATGCGCCCGTAGAAATGTACCCTCTTATTTGGCCACTAGATGTGCTTGACAGCTCAAACACCCTTTTTCAGGCAGCGCTGCCTCTCCGTGCTTCTTCTCCAGCCCCCCTGAGTTCGAAACACTGATTTTACATTGAGGCTTTGTAATTTTTTTCCCCATGGTTGGGCTCTCTAAGGGGCTGCAGAAGGGGACCGCAGCAGCTTTTTCAGAGAGCGTTAACGCTGTTTTGGTGAGTTATAGCAGGAAACTTAACCAGGGTGAGAAGGCGGGTTTTAAAAGCCTCGTAACTGTGAAATGAGCAGGATGAGCATGGATACGTGAGCCCTAAGTTCACAGAAGCTGGTGTAATAGCAAATTGTTGAAGCATCTCCCAGCTGCTGTGTGGGCCAGGATTGGCCCTGGTCTTGCCCAAGGCACAGGAGCTCAGGTGCAGAAAATGATTTTCTCTCTTTCCACCTCACAAAAAAAAAAAAATAAAAATCTAAAAGCATCAAGATTTGTCCTTCTTACCTTGTGTCAGAAGAGGCAATCGAGAGGCAAAGAGAGAGGACTACCAAGTATCTAATTTCTCTTCTTAAATAACTGGATATAATCTCTTGGCTAATTTTATACCGTTGGCACAATGCTATGCCGGAGAATGAGTTTAAAACAGAAATTCTTTTAAAAATAATCCTTGTTTTGAAACTTTGCATTTTTTATGCAAAGCAAACGCGGGACAGGGCACGGTGTGCTGTGGGGGTGAGGATCAGTGTGTCCTGCCTGTCCCCAAGGTTGGACACTTGGTGTGTTCGCAGGGATAAAGGAGAGTGGTGGCTGTGATCTCCTGAGCACCGGAGAGCAGGAAAGTTGGAAGTCACACAAACAGGAACTTTGCGCAGGAATAGCTCAGTTCTGACCACGGTTCTCTTGGAAAGAAATCTGGGACAGGATCTCCTGGGAAGTCCCCTGCAAAGGCAGGCTTAGCTGGTCCTTCGTGTGGGACAGCTTTGTTCTTGCTGGTTGTTTTAATACACGGAAAACCCCAGTCGATTTTTTTTCTCTAGTTAGTAACTAATTGTTTATGTAAGGTAGATCCAAGTCCTGATGTGGAGAGGGTTACAATCTGCCTCAAACTTGCCAGCTTATTAGGATGCTCACCTGCGTGGAGAACATCAGATCTCATCTGAGCTTCCCTCACATAGCTGAGCCCTTTAAACAGCAAATTAATTCAAGGCAAGCGAGAGGGTCTTCCTCCTGATTTCATTTTTCGAATTAAAAATGATGAAAGCCCTTCATTGTGTCCCGAGGCAGAGCGAACAAACCTCTGACACAAGACATCTGTGCACGTGCACTCACAAAGAAGTCTGTCTGCTGACATCCCTGCTACAGGTAGCAACCTGTGTGAGTGTTCCTCATCTTCCTCTCCCTGAACCTGCTCTGAGCAGGAGGCTCCAAAGTGCCTGGTTTAGCTGTTTCCTCTGCCCTGGGGTGCTGGCTTGCAGGACTGGTGTATACTGGTTGCCTGGACTGGTCAGGGGTCTAGGGGATCCCCATGCTGAAGGCTGCTTTTAGTTTTCTGCAGTTTCAGTGCTGTTCTCTGGATTCCTAGAAATCTGCGTTCTCATTTCCTAGACCATTGCCGTATCATCTTTTCCAGGAATAAATCCCCAAATCATCTCTATTCATGCTCATTCATTGCTTGTGTGACTCTGAACGCAGGGGAGAGAATATAAGACAGCAGAATAATATCTGAGGAAAACATCTTCTCATGCAAAGGAAGTTTATCAAGGGCTGTCCTGGTGGTTAGGAAAACTTAACAAGATGTGTGGTTATGTTGTTTACAGGATAGCCAGCCTAAAAAAAACCCCAATAGTTGCGTTAAGAGAGGTGGAATCTTACCTGTGGACTGTTTACTTTCAAGCTGTTAAATCTAAGTTTGGCAGGATGTTAGCCAACTCTTGTCTGAATGGGTCAGATCCATCCCTGAGTGCCAGAGTAGCCCGTACACTGCTTAGAGGGGCTTACTGGATGTTCAACTTCACCTGGAAATAGTTAGGTTGTAGCCAGAACACAGACATGGTCATGCAGGGCCATGCCAACTAAATCGTAGAATCATGATTGGAAAAGACCTCCAAGATCATGAAGTCCAACCATTATGTACTTCTGCTGGGTCCGCTTCTAAACCCCTGAGCAGATGGCTGCCTGCATGTAGACTTCAAGTGGCCCAAGCACTTTGCATTTTTCTTCCCATTTGGGCAAACTGTTGGAAGTTTTGGGTTTTCATCATGATACTGATGGCGTTCAGTCAGCTGGTGGAGAAGACCCCTGTCCTTCTCTTCCCTTGCTATAACTTCTGGCATGCAGTTTCATGGTAGAGCCACAGACCTCCTGGCAAGCCCTGGAGAAGGGGTGCAGGAGTGGATGGACCTTGGCCGAACCATGAATGGCAGCTCAGCTTCTGGAACCACAAACACTGCAGGGAGGATTTTATGATTTCCTGCAATGCATTGGCTCACAGTGTTAGGGGTTTTTGATACCTTCATTTAACATGTGTTTATTTGAATTTATTTTTGTGTGTGACCTGAAGTCTTAATTTCCTAAGTTAGTACATCTTACTTGGAAGGGTCTTTTTGATGAATTTCCTTGTCTGAAATGTATATTTTCTTTTGGTATGCCTTTCATTAGTGAATTATATAGAACCAAACCTATGAATAATACATCATAACCACAGAGAGGATAGTCAGGTGACACTTGGAGTGGTTTGATGAAGTGTAAAATAACGCTCACTCATGCCCTTACACACACACATCCTTTCCAGAGCACGCTACCGGAGTTTCGGGGCAGCAGGGTTGGGACTCCTCTCATCTCTATCCAGTTGGAAAGTCATCCACTCTCCCTTTGCAGTCATTAGAGAGAGAAAAAAAAAAAAAGTTCCAGGGCATGATTCACCTACTACTTTAGATGTGTATCTTGCAGCGAAGTGAATCAACTCTAGGACTTCCTCCATAAAAGGAGGTGTGGAGGTATTTACTTTGTACAAATCTGAAGTTGGGTGAGATAAATTCCAGCCAGGAAGCATGCTGCAGAAGACAGACATTAATATATTTTTATTAGCAATAGCTTAGAGGCTTGTGCTGCCAAGAATAGCAGATTGAGAAAAGGTGTGCAGGGTTAACCCCCCCCAGCCCCCTTTTCCCCTGGATTTTAAAGGCTTCCTTTGTGCTACGAGGCAGCACATGGGGATGCCAGAGAGAAAGGCAAGGCTGCCGGGAGCCTGGAAGTCCTCAATGTGCAAACTACCGAGTAGCCACAAAGCTTTTAACAAGCAGTGGCAAGTGAGCAACGGGACCCGCTGCCATCTTGCCCCCCCCGCCCACGCCTTTCAGCCACCGGTGAATGCGCGACCACAGAAAATCGGGGATTTGTTAATTCTTGTCTTGTAAGAGCCCTGCTTCTGGAAGGTTGTAGTAAGTAGCTGGTGTAGCATGGGTGAATGTGTTGATTAGTTACAACAGCCATTTGTGATTCTGCTTATCTGTGTTTTCCCTAGTGTAAGTCCTACGTTTAAGAGTGTGGTGAACTTTAACTTTAGAATCATAGAAGGGCCTAGGTTGGAAGGGACCTTAGAGATGATCTAATCCAACCCCTCTGCCATGGGCAGGGATGCCCTTAACCAGCCCAGGTTGCTCAAGGCTCATCCAACCTGGCCTTGAACACCTCCAGGGAGGGGGCAGCCACAGCCTCTCTGGGCAATCTAGTCCAGAGTCTTACCACCCTCCGAC